>NC_056747.1:103840245-104140245 GCF_019279795.1 Protopterus annectens
TCTTTTTAATGTTATCCTTGTAAGACTTCAGCTTGCGTTCTTTATCCTTGCTAACAAATAAACCCACTGACTGAAAAGGAGTGGTTTAGCTGTACAGCAAACTCTGTGCAGCTGTTCTTTGACATAAATGTGCTGCTAATAAAAGACAGGTTTAGGGTAGAGCTTGGAAGGCCTCTGGTAAAGACCTTCAGGCAAACAGTGTTAACTCTTAATTTTTTTTTTTTTTTGCTTAAGAGCAAATTTGTTAAGTTTTAGGGGGAAAATATGTATTGGAAAAACACCAGAAAAAAGCTATTAAAAAAAATAAAAGGACATCAAAATTAATTTACTTTATTGGAGAAAATGGAACTTGGAGGATAAGGAATAAAACAAAAAATAAATTGTGAAGGGGTAGGAAAAAAGAGTAGTCAGACTTGTTTTGTCAGTTATTTGTAGTCTATGGGAATACTTAATAGAGAAAAAGTCAGGAACATACATAGTGAACTGCATATAGTCCATTGTTAAAGTGCTCAGGACACGTGGGACAGCCTTTCAGCAAGGCTGCCTGGAGCTGATGCATTAAATTTTTTGTCAAGAATATAGGAGGCATAGTGTGACATATGAGAGATGATCAGGTGGGTGGCTCATCTGGTTTGGAAATGGGAGGTAAGAAAGTCTCTTCTGTTGAAGGATTTGTCTGGCATTATGTAGAGCAGAATAAGTAATATGCTTTCTTTTCACATTTGTATGAATGGTGCCAGTAAAGTAGGGCTTGGATGTAGGTCAGTTAATAAAAGCATGTTGGTTACATTTTTTAGTGTATGTAGAGTAGGAACTCCTGATACTGTGAAGTTATTGCACCGTACGTGGCTGTGAACCACACCTCTCAACCATTTCTGAAACTGTGATGTTACTACACTGTACATGACTGTGAGCTATACCTGTCAACCAGTCCTGATACTGTGATGTTACTGCACTGTATATGACTGTGATCCGTACCTGTCAACCAATCCTGATACTGTGATGTTACTGCACTGTACATGGCTGTGAGCCATACCCGTCAACCAATCCTGATACTGTGATGTTACCGCACCATACATGGCTGTGAGCCCTACCTGTCAACCAGTCCTGATCAACCAATCCTGATACTGTGATATTACCGCACCATACATGACGGTGAGCCATACCTCTCAAGCAGTCCTGATACTGTGATGTTACCGCACCATACATGACGGTGAGCCATACCTCTCAAGCAGTCCTGATACTGTGATGTTACTGCACCGTACATGACTGTGAGCCATACCTGTCAAGCAGTCCTGATATTGTGATGTTACTGCACTGTATATGACTGTGATCCGTACCCGTCAACCAATCCTGATACTGTGATGTTACCGCACCATACATGGCTGAGTCCTGATACTGTGATCTGTGAGCCATACCTCTCAAGCAGTCCTGATATTGTGATGTTACTGCACTGTATAGGACTGTGATCCATACCCGTCAACCAGTCCTGATACTGTGATGTTACCGCACCATACATGGCTGTGAGCCCTACCTGTCAACCAGTCCTGATACTGTGATGTTACTGCACCGTACATGACTGTGAACTATATTAAATATTGTTCTTATAAAATTGGAAAGTTGCTAGAATAACATGTTTTGTCTTAGCATGCATTTTCTGAAGTATATGAAGTCCGAAACTCAAATATCTGTCATTATTTAATGATTTCAATCCTCAATCATTTGCCAGAAAATGACAAATTTTATGAGGAATGGAGGAAAAAAATGAGGCTAAAATCTGGCTATTATATGAAAAGTTGGACAGTTTAGAGATATGCTCCCAGTGGCATCCCTAAAAATAATCCAAAGGAAAGATATTGGCCTTTTCAAAACACATGTAATACAGAGCATTTTAGAACTAATGAATAAGGTACCAGGAAACTTTTGTTTGTCCTTTGTATACCCCTGTCTTTGTTAGCAGAGTTTTTGCTATTTTTAAGTTACTGAAAAAAAGGTGTTGGCAGTATTAGAGCTGACCATGTCAGTGGACAGTGTCATGGTGTATGCGTAAGCGGATAATGTGAAGAGGACTGAATTTCTAAATGGTGTTTTTATTTAGCAAGAAGCACATTTCTTGTTGTCATATTGCCATGTGAATGACCAAAAGTGACAGTGTAATTTAAGATGCCTGGTAATATGGAGGTGACCTTTGTGCTTTGTCTGAAAGATGTATGTAAAAAGGGAAAGCTTTAGCTATAGCTTCAGGTTGTCCTAGTTCCTTCATCTGTGACCTCTGTTAGTGTGCTTTTGTGGCAACATGCCCTTCACTTTTGTCTTCAGGACAACAACCTTCAGTAGACAAAAAATGTGAAATGTAAGGCATTCTAATGAGGCTTTCTGCTCCATTTAAACATTGCTCTTGTTGCCTAAACTGTGGTTTTGCATAATGAGTTTAACTACAGCATGTCATGACTGATTAGTTAATGCAAAACCACTTAATGGTGCTAATTTAGTTGGTGTTTGATTCATGGTTTCTGTGCTGTTTACTGCTGTTTTTAAATGCAGTGTTATTACTGTGACTGCACTTTGGCTGATTTTAAATTACTTCTTAATTTTGTCCTGCATTCATTTTCTATCAAGTTGCTTTTGCACACAGTGTGCAGCAGTGAAAGTCTGCAACAGCCTTCACCATAAGTATCCTAAGTAAATGAGCTTTTGCAGTAGGATTAAACCAATTAAAATGTAGAAAGTAAACAATAACTCCTGGAGATCTGACTGACAGCAGAGATACAGATGAAGAACTAGTTCAAAATATGCAAACTTGAATCAGCAGAAAAGACTTCTGGACCATCAAGAAATTCCCATTAAAATAGTTATGCTGTCAGCCAATAGTAACATTTAGCTAATCTTAAAGAAATGTACCCCCATTTTTGCTGGCATAGCATGCAGGGAAAATGTTTAAGGTTAAGGTAGGAGAATGTGGGGTGATGGCCCCATGGGGCAAGTTCAAAAGGAGGAGAAGGTTTGCAAAGTAAGGCGGGAATATCAGCTGATCATATACTGGATGACATTTACACTTGTCAGAGTGTACGCCTTTATAAAAAAATAGTAAAAACTGCAAAAAAGATAGAGCCAAGCCAGTCTTCACCGTGTAGTATATTAAACCTCAGTAGTAGAGACCCATGGGATATTTATTTATTTATCTATTTAACATTTGTTGACCGGGAAAGTCCAACTAGGACAGAGCGGAGGCCCAGGGAGAAACGCTGCAGACGCATGTCTTTGGAATGTAGGGGGAAACCGGAGTTCCAGGAGAAAACCCACATGAACGCAGGGAGGACATGCAGACTCTGCACAGAAGACACCCCAGCCAAGAATCGAACTAGACAACCTCTTGCTGTGAGGCAACAACGTTAACTGTTGCACCATTGTGCCACAGATGATGCCTTAAGGACCTTTTAGATTTTACTTAATGGCTTGCCTGTTTAACCTTCTTAACCCTTTGATCTGGTCTTTATAAAAGGTTCAGACAGATACTTGTGTAGGTAGTTGACATATATTTTTTCATTTTCTTCAGATCCCTGGATCTAGGTTTCTGGTTCTGCTTATTTTGTAGATGTGTAAAAGCTCCATCAGGGCTGCATCTAAGGATGGCCTTGTACGCCTAACACAGATCACCTCTCAACACCATGTAGAAGATTGTGTATCGACAAAAGGCTGTAAGGTGATATGTATAGGACAATGAGTTAATACCCTGAATTCTTCTGATGAGAAACATTTGTGGACATTCAAACTGTTGCATATCCCTAGTCAGGTACATGCCGAGGGGGGCACTGTACTCCATGATGAGTCTGATAAGGGATGAGTAGAGAGGTACTAAAATTTACTTGGACCTTGATGCCATCCTGGTAATCAAATGTCAATAAATAAATAAATACATCCATACATACATACATACTCACTTATAAGTTGGGTGACACAGAATGATTTTCTCTCTATTTTGGCTACAAGTTGATCAAAGGCCAGATTTCTATTTGTATATGTTCTCAGATCTCTACCAGGTCAACTCTTAGGGGAGTCTTAGTAGAATAATTTTCCTGCATGGACATTTTCCCAAAAGGCACCGTAATGCACGTCTTTGCATTGAGTTTTAATCCGTGACTTTGGCACCAGTCATTTGTCTATGTTAGACTCTCTTGCAGGATGTTAGTGCCATGGGGGAATTCATGATAGCTTCTAGTTTGCAGTCATCTGCAAATCCGGTCAGCCAGAGGCCCTTGACATTAACCTTGACCTCCAAAAAGTAAATGCAAAACAGGGGTGGGCCCACCACAGAGCCCTGTGGTACTCTGCTGGTGACCTGCCTCTTGGTGGAGGTGGTCTCAGCAATCCTGACTTCTTGGGTAATCTGTGTGAGCCAGCTAAGAATAAAAGGTTATGTAGAGATGATCGTGGAGTTTTGTCCCCAATACATGAGTCTGGTATTGTACCAAAAGCCTTAGCCTGGTCTAGGTAGGCAGTATTTACCACTTTATTTTGTCCATTGCCTTGGTTACTTTCTCAAAGAAGTGTACCAGGTTAAGTAGTCATGACCATCCTCTGACAAAACCAAACTGGGTTGGTTCCGGTGTCTATAGACTGCCAGTGTCTTTGTTGATCATTTCCAAATTTGTTCCACGGCTTTGCATAGTAGACTTGTTAGACTAATGAGTCTGTAGTTTCTGGGGTTGGTTGATCCTCCAGTCTTGTGAAGGAGGAGAACCATTGTCTTCCTTTATTTGTTTGGTACATTGCTTGTTTTGAGGCTGAAGTTGAAAAGTGACTCAAGTGGTCATGATGGATCATGTTTCAGGCTATTTAGGAGGCAACCTGGGATACTGTCATGCCCCAGTGAGGCTGTGTTTTTAGCCATAGTGAGTGCCGCTATGACCTGCTCCCTGCTGATAATTGGGGGGGGGGTGCTGGTAGGGATTTCACAAGTGATGGCATAAGGAAGGTTGGGAGGGTGAAGTCTGAGCTGAATATGGTGGCAGATAGATTTTCTATGTCCCTCTGCTAGGTGAGGGTGGTGCCATTTACTACCAGTTCTACACACTGTTGTATGTTACCTTTGAGGTTTTGGACATAGCTGTGGTGGTGCCATTTACTACCAGTTCTACACACTGCTGTATGTTACCTTTGACATTTTAGACATAGCTGTGGTGGTGCCATTTACTACCAGTTCTACACACTGCTGTATGTTACCTTTGAGGATTTGGACATAGATGTGGTGGTGCCATTTACTACCAGTTCTACACACTGTTGTATGTTACCTTTGAGGTTATGGACATAGCTGTGGTGGTATTATTTACTACCAGTTCTGCACACTGCTGAATGTTACCTTTGAGGTTATGGACATAGCTGTGGTGGTGCCATTTACTACCAGTTCTACACACTGTTGTATGTTACCTTTGAGGTTGTGGACATAGCTGTGGTGGTGCCATTTACTACCAGTTCTACACACTGTTGTATGTTACCTTTGAGGTTGTGGACATAGCTGTGGTGGTGCCATTTACTACCAGTTCTACACACTGTTGTATGTTACCTTTGAGGTTATGAACATAGCTGTGGTGGTGCCATTTACTACCACTTCTACACACTGTTGTATGTTACCTTTGAGGTTTTGGACATAGCTGTGGTGGTATCATTTACTACCAGTTCTACACACTGTTGTATGTTTCCTTTGAGGTTTTGGACATAGCTGTGGTGGTGCCATTTGCTACCAGATGTTCATCATGCTTCACTGTTGCAGTCATAACACTTGAGTTTTCCTGCTGGCAGGCTACCCGCAGTCCGCCTGAATTCCAAAGTCCTGGTCCGGCGTCGGTTGCTGTCGCCTCTTCCCTGACGTCAGTGCGCCAGGGGTATAAAAGATGTAGCCGACGCCATTTTCTTCAGTCTTTCTTGCCGCGCGGTGCCCGAAGCAAAAGCAGTTTGCAAGTGCCAGTCGGCCAACTCCTGAGATTTTCGAAATTGAATTTCAGATCCGAAGTCTTCAATAAAGCTAAGTACCCCATTGGGGAAACTTTTTTCTTCCTCCAGACCGATGTCAGAAAAAGTTAACAATTGTATTTTGTGGGAAGCAAATACCTCATAAGGATTTTCATTGTTACTGTATTCCTTGCCTAGGCCCTGACCATGACGTTGCTAGTTGTCGGTTGTGTGCTAGATTTAACCAACGCACGATTAAGCATCGGTAGGATTTTGCTTTTCATTATTTTGGCAGAAGATTTAACTATATAATGCCGTCGGAGCAACCGACGACCGGAATTCATAAAAAATGCAAGGATAAAGACAAGGACAAGCATTCAAGGTCCAAAACCGATGACAAAGCCTCTTCTAGGCCAGTTGCCGGTTCGCCGGTGCTCAGTGAGGCGCTTTCGCAGCCCCTGACTCCCGCTACTTCAGTGCCACAGGCCACCTCCGACTCCCACGTGGAGACAGCTAGGCCTCTGGATACTCAAGGTATTGGCCCTTCAGAAATTAATCCCTCAGATGGGTCCGGCGCAGCTGAGCAGGCATCGGCTTCTGAGGGTGTCTTCAGACCTACACAACTTTTATATAAAGCCTACTTCAGCATCCAAGACAAAGTCTAAAACAGTTTTAAAGACAAGGAAACCAGTACAGCATTCTCCAGGTCAGACTTCTATGCCTAAGAAACAGATGCTCAAAATGGCCGAAGATCTAATTACTTTGATCAGGGGTTCCCATCCCCCTCCTGATAAGAGGCCTAGGCAAGACATTGAATATGATTCCTCTGATCAGGTTTCCATTTCCTCTGATTCCTCTTCTGAACAGGGATATTCTATTCCTCCCTATGAGGATTCTGATGCTGAAAATTCTATTCTTTCAGCTTCTCCTCCTGAGGACTACTCATTTGGGGAAACCCTGCATACCATGAGGGAGCATTTCCACTGGGAGAGCCAAGATTATTCCGATTCTAAGAAAAGACTTTCTTTTACTTCCTCAGCACAGACCTCTTGCAATTCCCCCTGTTCTAGACATAGTAGATGATGTGTTTTCAGAGTCCGGCCTGTCTCCAGACTCTTTGCCTCCTGCTCCTGTTAAGCCGGACAGATACTACAGGGTGCCAGACTCCCACAAATTTCTTTACAAAAACCCTGCTGCTCTGCTGCTGACCCAGAAACTATCTCACAGGGTCCCAAAGGGGTCAAGGCTGCTTCTGCTGAAAGCCCTGTCCCCTCGGATAGAGATTCTAGGGCTTTGGACAGATGGGGGGAAAAAAGTTTACACTTCTACTACCTTGGCTGTAAGGGCTTTAAATTGTCAATTTCATATGCTCAAGTATCAGCAGTACTTAATGTCTTTGTTAAAACAAAAAATGTTGACAAATTCTGAATGTTCTGAGAACAAAGATTTGCAGGATTTATTGCATGCAGCTGAACAAGTGGGAAAACATACTTTGCAATGTGGCTATGATTCACTGGAGGCCTTGTGCAGGGCCGCTGTTACAGGTTCTGTTATTAGAAGGCATGCTTGGTTAAAGGAACAGAATCTGCCTGATCATGTTAAAGCAAAATTATTGGATGCTCCATTACAGCATGATACTTTGTTTGGTGTTAAGGCAGAAGAGGTGTTGAAGAAAATGGAGGATAAGGCTAAATCTGTGCAGACAGTAAAGGATTTCTTACAGGTACAGCCACCCAGATTTAGCAGGAACTGGCCCTCTAAGAATTGGTCCTTTCCAGTGTCAGACAGACCACAAAGAGGCAGATTCAGACGCCCTAGAGGCAGGCAACAGCCCCAGGGCTCATACAGGCCCAAACAATGGGGTGCTTCTACCTCCAAAAGCAGAGAAGACAAATCACAGCCTTATAGAAAACCATCCCAATGACTTCCCTCTGCCAATGCCAAGCACTTATTCTTTGGCAGCACCCTTAGGGGGAAAGCTAGCACTTTTTCCACAAAACTGGCACAAGATCACCTAGGACAAATGGGTCTTAAATATAGTCTCTCAGGGCTACAGGTTCCACTTTCACACCCTTCCAAAGGCAAAAGGTATGCCAGACCTGCCATACAATCAATGGGCAGAGGCACAAAAACAAGTTTCATCTCTCATGGACATGGGGGCTATTCAGCCAGTGCCACAACAAGAGCAGGGACAAGGATTTTACTCAAGACTTTTCTTAGTACCAAGAAAGGACAAAGCCTGCAGACCAATTCTGGACCTGTCTATTCTAAATACTTTTCTGGACATCCCAAAATTCAAAATGTTGACTCTACAGCAGCTTCTATCCATGCTGGACAAGAAGGCTTGACTTGTAACTTTGGACCTCAAAGAGGCATACCTGCATGTCCCAATCAGACAATCTTGCAGAAGATACCTCACATTCATAGCTGGCTCAATGCACTACCAATTCTCTGCACTGCCCTTTGGCTTATCTACTGTGTGCCCAGGGTCTTCACAAAATGACTGGCACCAGTATTTGCATTTTGCAGACAAAGAGGAATTCAAATATATCCCTACTTGGATGACTGCCTCATTCAAGCAAAGACCAAAGATATTCTACTACAGCATCTGGTGTTTGTAAAAAGATTACTAATTTGCCTAGGGTACATAGTAAATGAAAATAAATCAAAACTAGTACCCTCTCAAGAGATAATATTCCTGGGTGCAAGCTTAAATACAACTGCCCAGATGGCTTATCTCACGCCAGACAAACAGAGGCAACTGACTTCTTACTTCGAAAACATGGCAACAAAGACCCAGTTATCTGCAAGAAAAATTCTGCAGGCTCTGGGCTACATGGCCTCCTGCATTCTACTAATTCCATACGCAAGACTGCATATGAGGAAACTACAATGGTATCTAAAAAGTGTTTAGACTCAACATTGCCACCGCCTGGAAAAAGTAATTGCTCTCATTCCCTGCCTGCAACAGGAATTTCGATGGTGGGCACAGGCCTGTCACCACAGCAGTTCTGCACACTGTTGTATGTTACTTTTGAGGTTATGGACATATCTCTGGAAGGCTTTGTGGTTGTCTTTAGCCTGGGAAGCTGTCTTGACCTTGTATTTGGCCTTGTTGGATTTAATTACTCCTTTTAGTTTCCTGTTTAATTAGTGAGCTCTGGTCATTTTAAGAGTTGACCTTTCTGTCTTTGGCCTTTTTTCCTTTTGTTATATACCCTGTTAAGAGTAGGATTCCAGCAGTGTGATTTGTTTTTGGGTGTGTTTTTTTGCTTGCCTTCTAGAAGGTACAGCAGCCTGTTGGCAGCCATTTATATTTGTACAGTGTTTCTGTGATTAATTCTGCAAAGGTTGTTGTGAACACTGGGTTAGGCTGGACATTGAAATTTGACAACTGTCAAAATAGGATGCAGTTTACTTTATAACAGCTCCTAACTGTAACAGGTTTTGCTGGGTTTTCCAAGTTGATTTTTATTTTGAATGAGACAGCTTTGTGATCTGACCTCACCAATGAGGACATGACATAGGGGGGTGGGGCAGCACTGTCCCATATTTTTGAATATGCTCTTCTTTGTATCCTATCTAGACTATATGATTGTATCATTGAAATATATAACATGTATTTTCATTTTTTACTTGTATCTGAGATTGAGTACTGCGGTGGTGGTGCTGCGGTAGCGTTGTCGCCTCATAGCAAGACGTTGTCCCGTTCGATTCTCAGCTAGAGCGTCTTCTGTGTGGAAGCATACGTGAATGGGGCGTGCCTTCGTTGAAGGTTGTGCGTCAGGGCTGGTAACCCCGTACGTAAAAATACACTACCAGTCATTAGCGGACTGGAGTTCCGCTGTGGCGACCCCTAACCGGGAATAGCCAAAAGACACAAACAAACTTGTATCTGAGATTGAATCAATATCTGTATTTGTACATTCTATATGTATTTTATGGTTATTTATAAATGTGGAGCTTTTCTCCTTAGGCCTCTGCTGAAAAAGGACATTTGTCCAGTTAGACTTTCCTGGTAAACAAATGTAAAATAAATAAATAAACAAACTAGGTCCAGCATGTTCGAACCCCTGGTTGAAGTGTGCACTAACTGATCAAGGGCATTTGTGCTAATAAATTCCCAGAAATGTTATGCCTGTAAGTTGGAAGCAGTGTATGTTTCCCAGTCTATGGAGGGGTAGTTAAAATCTCCCATGAATAATGTTTGGTTAGATAGAGAGTGCTTCCAGTAGGTCTAGATAGCAGATGTGGGATTCTGTGTGGCATAGATGGTGACCTGTAGCTTACTAGATATGGTAAAGGACTTCATTCACATGCAAATCCCCTTAGATAAACTCCAGTGTATCATCCTTGTTTAACCAATATCAAGGTATACCTGTTGCTAATGTTGATCGAGACTCTTCCACCTTTATTCCGTCTGTGCAGTTGATGCTCTAAATGTGTGGAAGGCACTGTAGCCTTGCACTGCCAGAATACTTGCTGTGGTTTTAAACCATGTCAAGTTAACAGCACAAATCTCTGTCCTCCAGAGTGAGGAGAGATTGTAGGGTGTGGAGTTTCTTGTTAAGACTCCTAGCATTGAACAGTAACACCTTTAGGTTCCTTTTGGTTTTATTTGCTATGTCAGTAGGTTTGTCACTTTGGCATTGCCTAAAAAAGGCTCTATGGGGTGGATAAAGTTTTAGCCAAAATCTGGACGCACAGGGGGGGACAGTTGCAGGCCATCTTTGGCAAAGCAGTGTGGTCTGTTGGCCATGTCCTTCCAGTCTGAGGGTACGGGACGTTTTTACCCCAGACCGTTCATCCCCGAACGGTTTGACCCCACTGAAATGGTAAAGGAAGACAAAAACAAGCCACAGATATTTTGACATAAGGAAAAATGTTATATACTGCTCATGCAACCACATAGTTACTGAGAAAATATCAAAGATTGCCTCAAAAAAAAAAAAGTCATGAGGATATATAACTGTTTAAAATATTTGCATTTGCAATACATGTAATAACATTATTAATGTTAATTTAAAATAAGGTTTACAATGTTAAATAATATTGATTTTAAAGTTAAGTTAAAAACTGTTATTAAATTAATTGTATTTGCAAATTAAGTAAAACGTTAAATAACGTTTACATATAAAAAAGTTAAATATATTAAATTCCAGTGAAAAAAATCATGATTGATATGTTAAGCAATTAAATGCATTTATAAAATTTTAAAACTTTTTTTATATAATTGCGGTCAAATAGTCTGGGGTCAGACTGTCCACTAGATACTCCCATAGACAATAAATGTAAATTTAAACGTTTAAGTGTATACAATTGCATTGGGGTCGAATAGTCCTGCTTCCCAGGCTGACAGCTATTGAATTTCTCTGGATTGATACCAGAGACTAACCTAATTGTCAGTCATTTTTTTTGTTCATACTGTGGCATCATCCGTGATGAAGGTAGAATGCTGATTAGTACAAGGCACATGCCAGGCTGAGACACATTTAGGTTCATAGGTGTTCATAGGCTATTGTGTCCTAAATCTCTGACAAGTTCTGATGCCCTTGATAACTGAAACCTTGGACCTGGGAGATGAACCATTTGTAGGTTACCTGTTTGCGTCAGAGACATAGTGCCAAACCAGGGATGAATTTCTGGTTACTCATCCTGTTGCCCAAGTTGCACTTGAATTGGATTAGGGAGGAACTATGCTTCACATGGATGGGGGAGCCTGTTCCATAGACGGAGTAGTTTCTGGGATACATACCTATCTTTCCAGCAGGTCCTCTTTATATTACAGGCAAGGTTTAAGTCTTTCAAACGGGTAACTCTGGTACTGTTTATTTGCTTCCCTGTTAAATAAGCAAATGTTCAATGTTTTGAACGTCGCTTAATCGACAGCTTATTTATTTATTTAAATTTGTTGACCGGGAGTGTCCGACTGGACGTGGGTCCATTTTCAGCGGAGGCCTGGGGAGAAAAGCTCCACAGTAAAATAAACAGACAGTAGTTACATTGGATTACATAGCGATTAGCAATTTAACATAGAAATTACTTACAACATATTTACAGATGAAGAACATAGTACATCAGTAGACAACTAGAATCTTTATCTCTGAAGTACATAACAGGCATTAACAAATGTAACAATGAGAAGTTCCTGCTGTATAATAAGTACTAGGCTTATGAACATCTGAGCTTGCTATAATCAAGGTAGTTAGTGGAGTGGAAAGAAAGGTAGTAGTTGGATGGGGTGGATGATATTAGAGTGGGAGTTGCAAGGGCATAGCCAGCATGTTTTTAGGTGCGCTTTTAATAAAGTTTTGAAGTTGGTGCATGATGGTATGGAGGTAATTGTGGGTGGGAGTGAGTTCCATAATTTGGCTATGACGCAAGAGAATAGTGCTTCACCAGCAGAGTTATTGGCTTTAGTGATCTGCAAGTGATTTTTGTTGCTGGATCTTAGTGGTCTGGTGGTGCGATAGGGTTGGAGTAGATTCTGGAGGGATGGGACATTTAGTGGATGGTTTACTAGTTTGTGGGCGAGTGAGAGTTAATACCACTGAAGGAGGTGAGGGAGTTCAAGCCAGCCCAGTTCAGCAAGTGAGAGACAGTGGTGACTACGGTAGGATGCCCCTGTGGCGAATTTGGCGATTTTGTTATAGCAGGTCTCTAGCTTGTTTAGATCACATTGCCTTAGGTTGGTATATACTGGAGAGGCATAAAGTAGGGTGGAGATAAGGTGGGAATTTGCTATTGAAATCTATGCTGCTTTGGTGAGAAATTGTTTATTTCTGTATAATGCTCCTAGTTTTTTGTGGACTTTTTATGGTCATGGATATGTGAATGTCAAATTTTAGTTTATTGTCTATTTCCACTCCTAGCAATTTGGTGTGTTCAGTTGGGTATATAGTGGTGTTGTCTTTTGCTGTGATGTTAAAGTGAGAGTTGTTTTGAGTATGTTTGGTGGGTTGGAAGATGAGTAGTTTAGTTTTGTTTGGGTTGAGTATTAATTGGGCATCGGATAACCATGTTTCAACAGAGGAAAAGGCTTCCTGTGTGACTTTTGCAGTTTGGGTAGGGACTGGGCTGAGCAGATGATGGTAGAGTCATCTGCATATTGGATGAGTGTGCCATGTTTGGTGGCAGAGGCTAGATTATTGGTGTAAACAGAGAAGAGTAGGGGTCCAAGGATAGATCCTTGGGGAACCCCTATGGAGACAGGTAGTTGGGGAGATATGTCATTCTGCCATACAACGGATTGTTGGCGGTCAGACAGGTAACTCTGAAACCAGTTGGTGACTGACTGTGAGAAGGATAGGTTATTGAGGACAGAGATAAGTTGTTTGTGTGGGACCATGTCAAATGCTTTAGATAGGTCTAGGAAAGTAGCAGAGGAGAGATGGCCATTGTTTTTATGCTGAAGGATAGTGTTAGTAAAGGAGAGTAAGGCAGTGGTGGTGCTATGGTTTGGTCGGAAACCATGCTGAGTACTGGAAAGGAGGTTGTTAGTAAGGCGGTAGTCTGAGACCTGAGTGTGTATGCATCTCTCTAGTATTTTGGAGAGTGGAGAGAGAATAGCTATGGGTGGGTAATTGGTTAGTTCTGCAGAGGGTCCGCCTTTGTGGAGTGGAATTATATGTGAGACTTTCCACAATGTGGGAACGTAACTTTCTGACAGAGATTGGTTAATCAAGATGGATACTGGGTAGGCCAGAGCATCAGCTGCGATTTGTAGGTATTCACTTGGGAGGTTGTCTGCTGCTAATTTGGTGGGTTTAAGTTTAGTTAAGAGTTTTTTTATGTTGGAGGTAGGTACAGGAGAAAAGAGAAGGCAGTGGGGAGATTACTAGTTGAAGGTGTGGGTTGGAGGAGGGGTTGTGTTGTTTAGCTAGTGATAGTATGGTTTGGGTGAAGTGTGTGTTGAATGAGGTAGCAATATTTTCTGAGGAGTGAGGGATGTTAGGAGGAGGGGTACTGACTTTACCTGGGTGAAGGATGGAGTTTATGGAGGACCAGAATTGTTTGGGGCTGTGTTGTGAGGAGTCTAGGGCAGACTGGTAGTATTGGAATTTGTCCTGTTTTATTAGCTTTTTGACTGTATTGCGTAGTTCTAGGAATTTCTGTGTAGGAAATGTTGAATACTCCAAATCCCGAACAAATGGAACAATGATTTTTTTTTTCCTAGAGAAACAAATCGCTGGTCCTCAAAAAAAAAAAAAAAAATAAGCCCAAATACAAAATAAAGTGGGGGGGCTGTGTTCCCCACACCTCCTCTACTTAAATATACCAACTCCAAGATCGCACCATAGTGGAGGAAACGGCAAAGTCCCAAAAAAGGTCCAGTGATTTTCTTCCCTAGGAAAAAAATTGCTGTTCAGTTTGTTTGGGATTTGGCCTTTTTGACATTTAGCTGTCGACAAAGTGGCATTCGAAACATTGAATGTTCGCTTAAATAATAGGGAACCGTTTGTTTTGTGGATATGCAGGAGGTCCATCAGAGTGGGGTCTGACAATGCCCTGTATGCCAGGCATAGATCTCCCCTCAAAAGCCTGTAGGAGACAGAATACAGGGATAGGGCCTTCAGGTTGTCTGCATAGGACATATTACTTGCGGCCTATATTATTTTAGCAAGGAACCTCTGTGGACGTTCCAGTTGTTGGATATGTCTGGTTAGGTAGATACCAAAGGGGGCATTGTACTCCGTGATGGGTCTGATGAATGCCAAAACAGTGGAACAGTGACTTCCTTGGACTTAAATGCCATACATGTGTTTATAAGTTGCGCAACATAGAATGATTTCCTCACCACTGTAGACATGTGATGATCAAAGGCTAGATTACTATCTGTTTGTGTTCCCATGTCCCTGACTACTGGGTCAACTCTAAGGGGTGCATTGTCAGTATGATAGTTACCAGGGGATGGTATTATGCATTTCTTGGCATTTAGTTTTAGTCCATGACTCTAACACCAGTTATTTGTCTGTGTCAGCCCCTCCTGGAAAACATTTGTGTCGGTGTGAAATTCAATGACCGCTCTTAATTTGCAATCATCTGCAAATTTAGTCAGCCAGAGACCACTGACATTGGCCTTGACTTCTGAGAAGTAAATGCCAAAAAGGAGCAATCCAAGAACTGATCCCTGAGGACTCCACTTGTGACTGACCTCTTTGTAGAGGTGGACTCCCCAATTCTAACTTCCTGGGTCCTCTCTGTGAGCCAGTTGGCTATCCACTGGGAGACATACGGGTTTGTACCTAACCTCTTGAGTTTGTCAACAATGCCAGCGTGGGGTATTGTGTCAAATGCCTTGGCCAGGTCAAGGTAGGCAGTGTGAATGATTTTGCCCTCATCCATTGCTTTGGTGACTTCTCAAAGAAGTCCACCAGGTTGAGTAGGCCTGATCTGCCCTTGACGAAACCAAACTGGGTTGATTCCAGTGTCTGGAGGTTTACTATATCTCTATTGATCATCTCTATGCTAATTTTTTTCCTTGGCTTTACATACAAGACTAGTGAGAATTATGGGTTTGTAGTTTCAGGGTCTGTAGGTGGCACACCTTTGTGCAGAGAGATGACTGCTGCCATTCTCCATCCATGAGGCACAAAGCCTGTTTGGAGGCTACAGTTAAATAGTAATTCCAGAGGCCCTGATAGGTCATGTTTCATGCTATTTAGAAGGCATCCTGGGATATTTTCTTGGTCCATTTATGCAGTGTTCTTTGTCTTAGAGAGAACATTAAGGACCTGATCCCTAGTGATAGTAGGGGGAGTTATATTTTATGATATTTCCTGAGGGAAGGTTGAGGGAGAGAGAGGAGTAAATTTGGAGCTGAATTTATCAGCCAGGAGGTTTGCTATATCTTCTGGCTCAGAATAGGTGGCTCCATTTGCAATGAGCTCTGCACACAATTGTGTATCGCCTTTAAGGCTGCAGTCATAGCTAAAGAATGATTTTTGATTGTCCTTGGCCTGGGAGGACACATTTACCTCAAATTTGGCTTTGGTAGGCTTCATTTGTCCTCCGAGTTGTTTGTTTAGTTTAATGAGAGTGTTTTTATCCTGCTGGGTGCTGCACCTCCTAATTTTTTACATGATTTTCTTCCTCCTGTTATACATCTGATTGATTTTGTAATTCCACCAGTGTGGATTGTTTTTTTTTTGAGTTAGTTCTGTACTTCTTCCTAGTGACTACAGCTGCCTCTATGCAGCTATTAACATGCTTGTACAGGGTTTCTGTGAACAGTTCTGCATAGGCAGAAGTGTTCTCAGGGTTTATAGGGGCTTGAAATTTTGCCAGGTTCACACTTAGTAGCAATAGGTTAGCCTTAGAATAGTTCCTGAATATTCCTGGTTTACCTGGGGGGGGGGGGGGTCCAGGTTTTATTTTTACTTCAAATGAGACCATTTTGTGGTTTGACCTTACCAAGGAATGTATTACAGTAGTGGGTGTGCAGCACTCTCCCATATTTGTGAGGACTAGATCCAGTATGATTGCACCCCGGTTGGTGTATTGAAGTCAAGGAAGTCCGTAATTATTCTCTACATATAGCCCAGAGAGGCATGACTCGGGTCATTTATGCCCATATGAATGGAAGAATATTTTGAACAAAAGAGAACTCATGTGGCTGTGTTGACTGCTACCATATACCCTGGTTTGAATGATTTTATATCTATTGCACCAGCATTAAAAAAGCTGGGAAAATATAATGCAAATTTGATATTTTTATATCTTTATAATTTTTATTTTTAACAAAATATTTAATATATATGGTTTCCATTTTGAGTTGATGGGTATAAAGTTAATAATTATTAATTTATTCAAGGGAAAGGATAGTGATTGGTGTGTTTTTAACCTATTGGCTATGCTTTCAGTGCATTTAAAAGCTTGGCTGCTTGTACCTCTTGTTCGGATGAAGTCAATTTTTAATTGATGAAAGCGCTTAACTTGGTATAAAATAGTGTGGTTTCCATTTGTCCTACTGGTGGTTCTTTTGGTTTCAGTGTTGGTCTCTACACCAGTTTTTGCTACACTTCTGGTTTTATGATTTATGCCCTTATGAACTATGATAGAATCATACTGGTACCTGCAATGCAGTGACTTGAGTACGTCCTGTCTCCAGGTAAGCAACTAACCGTTATCTTCTCCTTGTTTGTCTGATGAGTGGGCATCTGTGTGTCATGCAGTGGAGTCCCGTCTGGTGAGTGGGCATCTGTGTGTCATGCTGTGGAGTCCCGTCTGGTGAGTGGGCATTTGTGTGTCATGCAGTGGAGTCCCGTCTGGTGAGTGGGCATTTGTGTGTTATGCAGTGGAGTCCCGTCTGGTGAGTGGGCATTTGTGTGTCATGCAGTGGAGTCCCGTCTGGTGAGTGGGCATCTGTGTGTCATGCAGTGGAGTCCCGACTGGTGAGCGGGCATCTGTGTGTCATGCAGTGGAGTCCCGTCTGGTGAGTGGGCATCTGTGTGTCATGCAGTGGAGTCCCGTCTGATGAGTGGGCATCTGTGTGTCATGCAGTGGAGTCCCGTCTGATGAGTGGGCATCTGTGTCATGCAGTGGAGTCCCGTCTGGTGAGTGGGCATCTGTGTGTCATGCAGTGGAGTCCAGTCTGGTGAGTGGGCATCTGTGTCATGCAGTGGAGTCCCGTCTGGTGAGTGGGCATCTGTGTGTCATGCAGTGGAGTCCCCGTAACAAGAGTCTTTTGTAAATTGTTTTTTTGCCTTATAGGCTTTGTTTTTGGGGGTCCATTGGGAGCAGACTTATGTGTGGTGTTTAGTGTTGCTTTTGGGGTATGTTTTAGAGATAGTGGAGTATAGTCATTGCTGTTTGCAGGCTTAGGAGGTCTTTGAAGTTTGGAGAGATTACTTTTTAGTGCCTCAGCATAAGATGGTCTGTTTGTGTATGGTGAATGTACTTTGTATGTGCTTGACAGCCTTTTTGTATGCGAGATTTTTGTTTCCAAGGAAGTATTGTATGCATGTCTCTCATATACTCTCTTGGTTTCATTAAGGATTAAAAGGTTGTCTGTGAATATGAGACACTTGCTACACTGTCTCAGGATGCCCATATCTATCAAGCTGCTATGGTGAAATTTGGAAATTGCATATCCGTGTTGTCTGGGCCTGTATTAGGGTGGGCTGTTAGGGTCTGAAGACTGAGTTTTAGAGAGTTCTCCTACAGTGGTCTCTAGGGTTAGTAACTAAAGTTGAGCAGTGCTAGGAAACGGTATTATTGCTATCTGACATGCAAGCTACCTGCACTGAGTTTAACTCTGCGCAATGCATCACTAAATTACAGGTTACAGTCCTAGTGCTAGTTTTCTAGGTAAACTTGACTGTCCAGGCACTTACGTCTGTATTGGACATTGCTAACAACTACTGCAGAGTCAGCAGCTTCTTGGCAAATGTTCTTTAAGTTCCAGAAGCAGGAATGAAATTGAAGTCCAACTCTTGAGCCCTCTGACCAGTAAATGCCTACACCTATATTTCAGAAAGCTGCATAAGTCTGAATAATATGAAACCTCTATTAGGTCAGCTGTAAAATGCAGCAGCCCTACATTTCCATCCTCTTCTGTCCTATCCAGTGGAATTGTATTCAAAGGAATGGATGTTGTCCAGTTTAGATTTTTCCTCTTTATTTTTACTTGTTAGTTATGCTAGTAACAGCTGTAATGTCTGTTGTGAGTAAACTGAAATATTTGTTTTACATTATGCTGATGTACAAATGTGGTAGATTTTTAGCTGAAAAGGAAAAGTCATTATAGCTTGTTGTCATTTTATTTAAGCTGATACTGTTCTAGTCATAGAGAGCACCAGTGGACAGCAAAGGTCAAGTTCTGAAAGGATCAATGTTACAGAGCAGGAGGATAGACTCTGGAGTTTATTGTTAACTGCAGACTCATACATTTTCATTGTTTTCCTTTCAACAGGGTTCTTTGAAATGAAGATGAAATATGATGAAAGCGATAATGCGATCATTAGAGCATCACGAACAATCACGGATAAAGTCAGTGATTTAATAGGTACATAATGCTGTCATGTTCTGAACCAGTATCTCTTGACTTGTGGAAAACACATCTGCGATGATATTCAATGAATGTTCCCATGAAGTGTTATCTACTGAGCAACCTGGATGGCCGAGCTACACACTACAAGATTGTTTTGTTTTCCGTTTTGTTTTCCCACCTACACTTCTTGCAAAAAGATAAATGAAGTTGTCTTGTCACACTGCTTTCATGCAGCAGGATATCCTTGTCCGAGTGATAGTTTTGTTGAGTATACAGCTAGTGCTATTTTATTTTTTACCTCCAATACATCAATTGTCAGGCCAGAGTTTACTTCCTGCAGCCATGAGAATATTGTTATTTTATATATTTTTTTTTCTTTTGTTGGTGCATTTTTATGAGAGCTTACAATAATTGCATTCTTGCCTTTTATGTGTCTCTTATTTTATGTGTCTCTTATTTTGCTTGGGAACATTCAGGTTTTCCTAGTAAAACTTGTTTTCTTGATATGTAGTGAATAATTTCAAAGTTAAGGCTTTTTGTAAAATGGAGCCTAATTCAGGTACCATGTGTTTATTTATTTGTTTGTTTGTTTTTTGTAACACTTCTTGCCAATTTGTGGGAAACGTGGCACTCCTTAGTAATAAGGGGCAGAGTAGAGCTGTCCTTTTATTGGTAATGCAGAAGGTTTAAGAGAAAACGTCCTTTTTTCCTGTTACCAAACAACATACTATGGCAATCAAGCTGGAAAAGAATAGTGCTTTTGTAACCAGGGTGTCTAAATTATAAAAACCTTTCCCCTACCATGGACCAAGACATTACCACTTTATACTTTTAGAATTATGTTTTAGGTTCATATGTGAGTACTACGCTAACTGCCCTGAAGGGCAATTTAAGACTAGCCTGTAACCCAATGTCAGAATCAAACCCTGTGCTTTTTGTCTTTGAGGTGAAAACCTTAACCATTATGCTAAAAAGTGCCCAGCCTTTTAATTAAGCTGCATGTACTGCAGAATTGAGGACCCAATAGAGCCATCTCCTAGGTCTACATAATGTTGTGCGTCTGTTCATGGCATCCATGTTCTCCGTGGTCAGCCTGACATTGTTGCACATGAATTGGATGAGATATTTCTGCTGTCACATAAAGATATTGTTTTTCCCAGGGGAATACAATACGTGTGCAAAGCAGAAAACAAAACAGAAGAAGCTGTTAAGCAAAATCTCCACACTTTGTTGTAGGCAGTTGCCTACAGTAAAGTGTGGAGATTTTGCTTTTCGGCTTCTTCTGTTTTATTTTTGACAGGGCAGTCATCTAACTGCAATTCTAGTGTCAAAATGTGTACTGTTTTCTGTTGAGATTAGTAATGTATTCAAATGTTTTTGTGGCTATTTAGTTTAAGTAGGGGAAGTGTGTAGGTTACCCTGATGGTCTCTACCTTTGTAATCTCTGAACATGTAGCTATGATATTTAAGAAGTTGGTAAATGCTCTTCGTGTTTCACTGTTGCAGTCATCACACTTGGGTTATCTGCCTGCAGGTAGCCCTCAGTTGGCCCAAATACCAGAGACTTAGTATTTCTGCGTTGGTTGCTGTCGCTCCAGGACTTAAGTCAGGTCGTGAGGGGTATAAAAACAGGCAGCCGATGCCATTACATCAGTCTTCCTTGCCAAGGAGCTCGAAGCAGAAGCAGTTCACATGAGTGCCGGTAGGTGGCTACCTGAATTTTCATTTCCGAATTGAATCATCCTGAAGTTTTCTAAAGCTAAGTATCCCGTTGGGATCCTTTTTTCTTGCTCTAACCGATGTCAGAAAAAGTTAACAATCGTTCGCCTGTAGAAAGCAAATACCACAATGAGATTTCCATTCTTACTGTGTCACCTGTTTAGGCCCAGACCACGACGTACCTCGCTGTAGGTTTTGTGCTTTGTTCAACGCCCGAACTATTCGTCGGGCCCTTATTGTCACTAAATACTTTCGCTTTCGATCTCCGTATCCCGAAATGACTTCAGTAAGCCATCCGACTACCGATCTTATGAAAAAACATAAGGATAGACAGAGACAAGACCGCACAGGTCCAAAACTCTCGACAACACTTCCATTAAGCTAGTCATCAGTTCACCGGTACTCAGTGAGGTGCTTTCGCAGCCCCTGATGCCTGCTTCGATGGATTCGCAGGCCACTAGTGAGACCCGTTTGGAGTGCGGTATGCCGCGAGACTCTTCTTTGACTATGGAACCTGCGGATGTCTCTACCTTGGATGGGTCAAGAGCCGTTGTGCAGGCACTGGCTTCCGAGGAAGTTGTTTGCACTACCGATATTCTACACAAACTGATGACTTCATTCGTGTCTTCAGTTTTGTCAAAAACTACCGAGTTTGTAAGGCCAAGAGTACGAGCTACGCCTAAAAAACCGACAACCCAATCTCAAGCACCTGCTTCCTTGCCACAACATCAAATGCTTAAAATGGCAGAAGACCTGATTATGCTGGTTAGGGGAAGCCAGCCTTCCCCTGCTAAGAGAAAAAGAGACCTGTCCCCTGCAGCTTTAACAGTCCTAGAGTCTGACGACTCTGAGGTTTCTGAATATGAAGACATACCTTTATCTGCTTATTAGGATTCAGATGCAGAGGAATCCATTCCCTCTGCTTCACCTCTAGAGGATTTTTCTTTTGGTGAAACTCTACATACTTTAAGAGTGCATTTCCAGTGGGAATGCCAAGACTATCCTCAGTCCAGAAAGAGACTCAGAGAATTTTTAGATTTGCCACAACATAGACCTTTAGCAATACATCCAGTTCTGGATGTTGAGGATGATGTCTTTATGGAATCCAGCCTAACTCCTGATACTTTACCTCCTGCTCCTAGGAAACCAGACAGGTACTACAGAGTTCCTGACTCTCACAAATTTATTTTCAAAAATCCTACTGCTGACCCAGAGGTCATCTTCCAGGGGCCTAAAGGTATAAAAGCAACCACAGCTAACAATCCCACCCCTTTGGACAGGGATTCCAGAGCTTTAGACAGATGGGGTAAAAAAGTATACACCTCTGCAACCCTCACCATTAGGGCATTGAATTGTCGGTTTCACGTGCCGAAGTACCAGCAACATATTATGTAACTTATTAAGCAAAAATTATCTACCTTTACAGACTGTGCAGAAGATAAAGAATTATAAGAGCAAGCCAAGTCAGCAAACATACTTTGCAATGTGGCTTTGAAGCCCTAGAAGCATCCTGCAGGGCAGCAGTCACTGGTTCTGTACCGAGAAGGCATGCTTGGCTTAAGGAGCAGACCTTGCCAGACCATGTCAAGTCAAAATTACTAGACACTCCTTGGAACAAGGACAAACTGTTTAGCACCAAAGCTGAAGAGATTCTAAAAGAGATGGAAGAAAAAGCTAAATCTATGCAGACAGTCAAAGATTTCTTGCAAGTGCATCCTCCTAGATTCAGCAGGCATTGCCCCATGAAACATTGGTCCTTTCCAACCCCTTCAAGGCTATCTCAGACTAGACCCAGGGGAAACAGACCCCCCCAGACTACAGTCTCAGGGTATGCAGAGTTCTAAGCAATGGAGTGCGTCCACTTCAAAAACAGGGAGTGCTAATCCACCCCCTTATAGAAAGAATTCACAATGACTTCTCAACTCCACTCCTCTGCCCAACTGCTCGTGCCCCTAGGAGGAAACTTGCCCATCATGCAAAAAACTGGACCTCCATCACCAAAGACCGATGGGTCCTCAACATTGTATCCCAGGGGTACAAATTCTACTTCCACTCTCTGCCAACTCCAGAAGGGTTCCCAGACCTTACTCCAAACCAGTGGGCAGAGGCACAAAACCAAGTTCAGTCCCTGCTCTCCATAAGGGCAATTCATCCTGTTCCTGCAGAATAGATAGGTCAAGGGTTCTATTCCAGACTTTTCCTGGTACCGAGAACAGAGGGCACTTGGCACCCAATCCTAGATCTTTCCATTCTAAACACCTTCCTGGCGGTACCAAAATTCAAAATGCTCACCCTTCAGCAGCTTCTTCCTATGCTGTCCAAAGATGCCTGGTTAGCCACCCTAGACCTCAAAGAAAGCTATCTGCATATCCCTATCAGGGATTCATGCAGGAAATACGTACGTTTCAGGGCAGGATCTATGCATTATCAGTTCTCTGTACTTCCCTTTGGCTTATCCACTGCTCCCAGAGTTTTCACAAAATGTCTTGCTCCAGCCATTGCCTATTGCAGACAGAGGAAAATTCAAATGTACCCGTACCTGGATGACTGCTTGATTCAGACAGACAGTCAGGAGTAGCTGTTGCAGCATCTGACATTTGTAAAGAACCTTCTAACCTCCCTGGGGTTACACTATCAATGAAAATAAATCAAAACTTGTCCCCAGTCAAAAGATTGTATCCCTGGGAGCAAGCTTGGACACAGCATCCCAGGTGACATTCCTTACTCCAGAAAAACAACCCTGTCTGACAGACTACTTCACTCAAATGGCCACCAGAACCCAGCTATCTACAAGGAAAATTCTGCAGGGCCTAGGGTTCATGTCCATTGGCATCCTACTAATGCCATATGCCAGACTGCATATGAGGAAACTTCAATGGTAATTAAAAAGTCTTTGGTGCCAACATTGTCAGGACCTGGAAACCATCATACCTATCATACCTTGCCTACAGACAGTTTCTTTGGTGGGCAGCAGCATGCAACCACAACAAGGGTCTTCCCTTTACTCAACCCCATGTCGTCCAGACCCTTACCACAGATACATCAGACTATGCCTGGGGGGCACACCTGCATGACAAGTGCATTCATGGTCACTGGAGCCCAAATTAAATTCATCTGCACATGAACCAGAAAGAGATGCTAGCTGTTAAGCATGCTATAGCAGCTTTTGGATCCCTACTCTCACCAGGACCCCTGCTAATAAAAACAGACAACACCACAGTTATGTGGTAAATCAACAAGCGGGGGAACCCACTCTGCAGGCTAGCCATGGCCCTGTGGAACACGGCCCTGGACATGCATGTTTATCTGCAAGCTCAATTCCTGCCAGGCAAACAAAACTCTCTGGCAGACAGCTTAAGCAGAAATCTCCTATACCCACATGAGTGGCAATTAGAACCCAGCACCTTCAGCTTTCAAATCCAGACATGGGGACCCTAGAGGTGGACCTCTTTGCCTCCCCCTCCAATCACCAGCTCAGCAAATTCTGCACCAGGACACCTCACAGCAGGGCCTGGAAAGTGGATGCCCCATCCTTCCAGTGGGAAAACATCTCTATCTCTGCCTCTTCTCTCAAGAATATTAGTCAAGATATAAGACAGGACAGACCAAGGACAGTCCTGATTACCCCAGACTGGCCACGCCAGCACTGGTACCCACTACTGCGCAGCCCGTCACCGGTGCCATCCTGGCACCTACCCCAGATCCCAACCCTCCTCACTCAGCGGGGGGGCGTAGATCTTGCATCCACAACTGCAAACCCTGAATCTTGCAGCCTGGCTTATTCCTTGAATTCTCCTCCAGTGACCAGCCTGAGCAAGCAGGTGCTGGATGTCATTTTTGAAGCCAGAAGACCCAGTACAAGGAAATCCTATGCTGATAAGTGGAAAAGGTGTTTCTCTTGGATTCAGTCTAAAGGAGAGGACACATCACTGCCCTCCTTACCTCTAATCCTGGATTACCTAGCAGATCTACTCCACAGAGACCTATCCTTCTCCTCCATTAAGATCCATGCCTCTGCCATCTCCGCTCATTACAACACTGAACCACCTCTTTTCTCTCAACCTCTCATCAAACAGTTCCTGAGAGGGGCAAGCAACTTAAGGCCACCAAGGAGAGCACCCACCCCTGCTTGGGACCTTAACTTTGTACTGGAAAAGCTCATGCTACCCCCCTTTGAACTTGCAGCGTCAGCAGAGTTAAGGTTCCTCTCTTGGAAAACGGCCTTGCTTCTGGCCATCACTTCAGCTAGAAGAGTGTCTGAGCGGCAAGCACTTATGTCTGTGGAACCCTTCATTATTTTTTATGCCAACAGGGTCTTCCTCAGGACTAACCCTTCCTTTATGCCTAAAGTGATGTCCAGTGTGGCTCTCAGCCAATCCATCCATTTGCCTACCTTCTTCCCTAATCCTCAAAATAAAGGGAAAAAGGATCCTGCACTCCCTGGATGTGCACAGACAGCTCAGATTCTACTTGGTTAGGACTAACCCCTTCAGGAAATCTTACAGGTTACTACTCAATTTTGCACCATGGGCAGAGAGCAAGGCCATTTCAGAACAAGCAGTTTCCAAATGGATAGCACACTGTATCCGTTTCTGCTAGAAGCACCATGGGAAACCAACCCTTCAGGGGGTCAGAACACATTCCACTAGGACTACTTCTACCTCTTCAGCATTCCTCAGGGGAGTCCCTACCAGGGACATTCTGGAAGCTGCTACCTGGAGTTCTGTACACACCTTCACCAAGCATTACCATCTGCCTATCTTTTCCAAATCCAGGGCAGGTTTTGCAACAGCAGTCCTGCAGGGCAGACTAGCCAGCCCCAACTCTTCTTGACTGCCTCCACCCTTTCTTCAGCTTTGGGAATCAACCCAACTGTGATGACTGCAACAGTGAAACACGAAGAACATAGTACAGTTGTGTACAATTATCATAAATCTAGAGGTGTATTCACTGTTGCAGTCCTGGTTTCCCTCCAGCCCCCTTGTCTCTCTCTCTCTCCTGTCTGCCTATTACTCACCCCTTACAGGGGTATTGGTATTTACTTTTTACTGGTGGTGTTTTTCTCCCACCATAGCTTAGCTCCCTATTGGGGGGCTCCTGACATTTGGGGCAAGAAAAACGGATGTAATGGTGTCGGCTGCCTATGTTTATACCCCTGATGACCTGACGTCAGTCCTGGAGTGACAGCAACCGATGCAGAAATACTAAGTCTCTGGTATTCAGGCCTTATGAGGGCTACCAGCAGGCAGATAACCCAAGTGTGATGACTGCAACAGTGAATACACTCGAACATCTACATTTATGATAAGTGTACACAACTGTACTTTCTGCATTCATAGTTAATTTTTCACTACCATTTGGAGTTTTTTTTTCATTTTCTTTAAACATTTCATACTTTGTATTTTTGAAGGAATGCAACATGCATATAACATCAAGAGTTTCATTAAATTATTCAGAAGAAAACACATTCAGAAACCGGAAAAATAAAAAAAAATCTACTGTTCATCTGTCACTTTATCTTATTGCTAATAATCTGTTTTGAGAATTTACTTCATATACTCAAGGAAAAAATTACTAATGGTAAGGTGGCAAGGACTGGTGTAGTATTTTGAGACCTGGCGGTAGGGTTTTGGACAGAGTGCACGTACCGGATGGGATTTGCACTGGACAGGGAGGGTCAGAGTAGTAACTTATTTGTTCCTCAGTGAAAGAAGAGGCTAACAAACGCTCCACCATGAATATACATTTCCACATGTTAAGCCACGGCGAATGTACAATCTGAAGTAGTTTACTTCATTTGGTCTTCAACCTGTGGGAATACGGATCCGTATCGGATCCGAGCTGGCAACAATTACTAGCAACAGCACCGAGCTCCAGACTCCTCCCCTTACCCATAATACACCTCCACTGCCTTCCATCCCCAGATCTTGTTTGCTGCGATTTGTAAAACATCATGTCTCTAGAGCTCCAGCTAGCAGGGTGATTCTGATTGTAAGTTTTTCTAAATTTTCTGTTACTTTTAGCCGTTTCAGGTTAATATAGGTACCCTTTCTCCCCTCCCATCACTTTGGCTTTGAGTGTAGGTTTGTAGTTGTAGTTAATTTAGAGTAGTTTGCCTGTCATGCCCCTCCCCCCCTTAGTCAGTGTAGTGTGATGAGTGGGTATGTTATTACTCTAAAGAAAGAAAGTTTTTTGGTCTGTCTCGCTCTTTTTTTAAGGCTTCTTGTTTGATAGTATGGCTGACAAGCTTATCTTTAAGCGCTGCACAGAGTGTGGCCATAAGCTCTCCCCAGCAGATGGCCACACTCTGTGTGTGTTGTGCTTAAGTGTGGCTCACCTTAATGTGGAGTGCTCCATTTGTGCGGGGTTCAATCCCCGAGCTTTGAAGGATAGAAAGGCCAAGTTGGCCCTCAAACGTCTTCTGCTGGCCACTGATCCTACTTCCTCATTTCCATCTTCATCTTCAGTCACAGCGGCTGTTGTGGCTGCCTCTCCCGCTTCTCTCCCTCTGGCTTCCCCTCCCTCCCAGGCTGGGACTCAAACTCCTGCATCTAAGCCTGTGGTAGCAGAGCAGAGGAGAGGTAGAGAACAGGAGAGAGAGTCAAAGACGAAGGAAAAGAGGAAGAGGTCCCTGGACCTCTCGTCCCTGAGCAAGTCTGCATGGACCCGTGACTCCTTCGGCTCTGGTCTCCCAGGTTCTCCCCGGAGCCGGCGGAGGCATGCTCAGTCTCCCAGGCCTCGGTTCCCGACCGGCCAGGTCAGAGGCCGTGGCCTCGTCTTGATCGACCCATTCTTTATTGGACATGAATCTGGATAAGATGATGAGGTGTTTTATCTGTACACAGATCCAGATGGGGGTCTTGCCAGCCCCCCCTCCCTCAGGAGGGGGGTGCTTGCTTCCCTTTTTCAGCCCATTTCTCCTTCCCTGATCCAACCTTCGGCTTCAGAGTTCTCTGATCCGAGGTTGACCTTGGTCAGGGTGTTGCGCCGACAGTCCTTGTGTCCTCGATGCCGACAGCTGCCTGGAGCATTTTGGATCCGACCAGTTCTGATCCGAGCCGCTCTCTGAGCCGGAGCCTGGGTGTCAATTTCCAAGGGAGTGGAACCTTTTCCATCGGCTCTGACATTGTCGGGCCAAGTTTCCTCCCTTGGAGCTCCGTCCACTTCGAGTCTGGCTCTGATTCTCGCATCAGATCCGGGGAGACTGGCCTCCTTATTGGCTTCCCAGGAGGTCCGCTCTCCTTCGGCATTCAGTGTGGTAGAACGGGTCCTCTCTATCAGATCGAGGCCCCTGACCACCCCCTTGGACTCTGCCCAGACCCCCTCAGCTCTGCCTACAGTCCCCATTGTCTTACCAGAGGGACAACCTGTGCCCAAAGAGCCCCAGACGGTTCCCCCAGAGGAACAGATAACTTGTGAGCGCTCCCCAGAGAGCCCCATGGGAGAGATGCCTCGCAAGCATACGTGCAAGAGGACGCACTTGGACTCCCCCTGAGTCCTTAACTGAGGATGCAGATTTAGATGATGGGGAGGGCTCCCCAAGATCACCTCCTGACGATGTCTCCTTTGGAGACATCATGGAGATCCTGTGCCAGCGGGGAGGTTGGTCTGCCCCCAAGCCCTCCTCTGATGAGTCTGTGTTTCTGGAGGCTTTTGGCACGAGCCCATCTACGTCTTGGGTTTCCCCTCCCATGGATCCTTTAGTGAATTTATAGGTTCATAAGTTCCTTTAGTGAATTTGATCACCTCGCAGGCGTGGATGGCACCAGATAGCGTGGAGCCGATCCCCAAGTGCTCCTATAAGGTTCTGAGTCCCCCTATTGACTGGCCTTCCTGGAACAAGGGCTCCCCGGTGGACGCCATGGTGGTAGCAGCAGCCATGAAGAATGAACTATCTCAGGAAAGTTTCTCGGTCCACCATCCTGACTGAAAGTCACGGATGATGGACCGCCTAGGGAAGTGGGTGTATGCTTCAGCTACCTTTTCAATAAGGGCGCTGAACTACTTGGCCCATGTCACGAGACTCCAACGCAACCTAGTGAAAGAGCTGGAGGAGTCCCCATCCAAGTCCATGTTGCAGGAGGACAAGGCTTTGTTCTTCGCAGAAATGGCCACTCTGAGAGCAGTATCAAATTACGTCCATGCAAGGAGCAGCTAGGGCGGCTGGGTCTGGCGTGTCTGTGAGGCGTAACGCCTGGCTCAAGTTGTGCCAATTCACCGAATCCTTTAAGGCGTCCTTTGCCAGTGCCCCTTATGAAGGCTCTACTCTTTTTGGTAAGGTCGTCAAGGAGACACTAGTCCAGAGTGAGAAGGACGGGAAGACACTGTCTGCCATTGGGATCTGCTTCTCTAACCCTCAAAGGTCCTTTTTCCAGAACCAGAGAGGATAAAAGAAGATTTTGTTCAGAAGTCTCAGTATTCCCTGAACACTCAGGACTCAAATGAATCTATAGCTTTCCCAGTATCAATCCTTACAAATTGATCCATTCTCAAAAACAAGGTCCCTCAACTGTGGATAATTTCCCATGTAATCCCACTTCATAAAGGGGGGCCTTCCACAGAACTGACAGACTATCGGCCAAGTGCTATTCCTTAACCTCTTTCTAAGCTACTCGAAAGGTGTATTCGTCTCCAGGTCATGAAATTCTTACTAACAAATAACCTTCTCGCAAACTCTCAGCATGAGTTTTGCCTATCACGTAGTACCACTACAGCTCTCTTATCTTTCACTAATACCGTAAACCATCACAGGAGTAACAACAACATTGTATCTGCCATCTTTCTAGACCTATCAAAAGATTTTGATATGGAGTCCCATTCCAAACTAATAGATGTACTAACTGAACTATCCTTCTCACCATCTGCACAGCATGGTTTCATAAGTATTTTTCTGGCCATCAACAATCTGTTCTATGGCAGGGTGACCTACCTCCACGCCTTCATTTATCCATTGGTGTCCCGCAAGGATCTATCTTGGGCCCCCTCCTTTTCTCCCGCTTTACTAATAATCTACACACAGCTACTACACATGGTTATATAATATGGAATGCAGATGATTCAACACTTATCTGTGCTGCCACTTCTCTGTCAACTCTTCATTCTCAAACACAGTAATCTTTCTCTTCTGTTGAAACATGGTTAGCCAATGCCCATCTAATCCTGAAACCAAGCAATACTAAATTATTACTCTTCCAACCTAACAAGACATCTATCTCATGCCCAGCATTTAACATAATAGCCAAAGACAATACTGTGATCTCCCTGACAACCCATACAAAGCTTCTTGGGGTGGAAATAGACAATACCCTAAAATTTGACTTGCATGTCTTCCTAACTATAAAAAAGTCCATAAGAATCTTGGAAGTCTATATAGGCACAAAAGGTTCCTGACCACAATGGCCAAAATTATATTAGCACAAAACCATCTGCTCTCCACTCTACTATATGCGTCTCCAATTTTAACTAATATAAGGAAAACTGACTTATCTACGCTAGAAGCATGTTATAAGTTTGCATCTGACTGCCCATGTAGAACACATCATTGTACAGCTTTAAGGATATTAGACTGGCTTGAGCTTCCCAGCATTATTCTTTACAACCAACTCTCTCTAACTCACAAAATTGTAATACAACCAGCTAGAACCCCAGCACTACAAAATCTCATTCTAGAACCCCAGCACTACAAAATCTCATTCTTCCTTACAGTTTTGGCAGACCACTTCGCTCTAACAAGAAGAACTTACTCACCGCCTCCAAGGCCAACAACACTGCAGGAGAATCTTTATTTTCTAACTATATATCTCGTATATGGATCTCCCTTCCTAACTCCATTCTCTCAATCTCATCCACTAGCCACTTTAAGCCATCACTTAAAGCTTATCTAAAAAATAAGTGGCTATGTTCCTGTACTAACCCCTCATGAGTGCTCTGATACATCACAGTATACCCAAAACATATCCAACGTCTCCCCCGGTGTTTAATCCTTTATTCCTACCGACCTGTCTTAACCTTATATCTTGGCATAAGTCATACCTACAAATAGTACTAGCAGTGTTCATAGCCTAGGTTTTGTTGTCAAGATGTAACAAATTTGTATGTTATGTATACTACATTTTGTTTATTTTATACTTTATTGATTATTGTAATGTGTGCATGAAAATTTACTGTAGCTCATGAATCTTTTCTCCCCGGGCCACTGCTGAAAAAGGACCTGTGTCCAGTTGGACTTTCCCGGTAAACAAATGTTTAATTAATTAATTAGTTAATTAATTAATTAATTAATTAATTAATTAATTAATTAATTAATTAATTAATTAAAAATAAAGTTAAGCAAGCATCCCCTGTCTGGGCATAACTTTTTAGCAAATGAGAGAAGTGAGATGGATTTAATTTTTTAGTATAAAGGTTTATCAGGCAAAAAAGCCTTATGAGAGGCTGTTCATGTACCTACATGTTACAGATCTAGGCTTGTACACACATTTTTCAAAATGTTAAACCATTTGGGTTTTAAAAAACTGAAGGTGTTTTCTTTCAGGAAGTGCATTCTGTCTTCTCACGTGACTGTTTTGAAAGAAATCCCTCTTCAGTCTTGTTGAGATATGCTTTGTTCTCCTGTTCATGTGTTTTTCATCTCTCTCTTGTGCTGAACAAGCTAGCCATCAAGTTGCTTCGACTGGTCCTGCTGTAAGAGTTCACAGTACTACTGTACCTGGGCTGGGAGTGCTGTGGTGGTCTGCAGGGTGGAAAGGAGAAACATGGAGTTGTACAAACTGGCAGTGTCATGCACTTTAGTATAGTACACGGGTGAATTTTGATATATTGTAACTGGGCAGTGCTACTTAACATCATGTCCTTCACCATGGAGTTGTACAGCCTGGCAGTGTTGTGCACTTTGGCATAGTACACTGGTGAATTGTGATATGCTGCAACTGGACAGTGCTACTTATGTCCATCACCATGGAGTTGTACGGCCTGGCAGTGTTGTGCACTTTGGCATAGTACATTGGTGAATTGCGATATGCTGTAACTGAGCAGTGCTACTTATGTCCATCACCATGGAGTTGTACAGCCTGGCAGTGTTGTGCACTTTGGCATAGTACACTGGTGAATTGTGATATACTGTAACCGGGCAGTGCTACTTATGTCCAGTACCATGGAGTTGTACAGCCTGGCAGTGTTGTGCACTTCGGCATAGTACACTGGTGAATTGTGATATGCTGTAACTGGGCAGTGCTACTTATGTCCAGCACCATGGAGTTGTACGGCCTGGCAGTGTCGTGCACTTTGGCATTGTACACTGGTGAATTGTGATGTGCTATTACTGGGTAGTGCTACTTAACATAATGTCCAGCACCATGGACTTGTACAGCCTGGCAGTGTCATGCACTTTGGCATAGTACACTGTTGAATTGTGATATGCTGTAACTGGGCAGTGCTACTTATGTCCATCACCATGGAGTTGTACAGCCTGGCAGTGTTGTGCACTTTGGCATAGTACACTGGTGAATTGTGATATGCTGTAATTGGGCAGTGCTACTTATGTCCATCACCATGGAGTTGTACAGCCTGGCAGTGTTGTGCACTTTGGCATAGTACACTGGTGAATTGTGATATGCTGTATGTCCATCACCATGGAGTTGTACAGCCTGGCAGTGTTGTGCACTTTGACACAGTACACTGGTGAATTGTGATATGCTATTACTGGGTAATGCTACTTAATATCATGTCCAGCACCATGGAATTGTACAGCCTGGTAGTGTCATGCACTTTGCCATAGTACACTGGTGAATTGTGATGATCTGTTACTGGATAATGCTACTTAACATCCTGTCCAGCACCACTTGTAACATCAGATGTTTTATAGTCCTATCTCGCCTTCATTCTTACTGATGTGATCGGAGCCGATCCTCGGCTCCGACTCAGCCTGTTTTCAAGCTTGAAGTCTTCTAGTTGACTCGTGGCTAGCTAGGTATTCCATGGTGCACCAGTACAATCCCCAGATCTCGTTTGCCACGTTGACGAGTTTGATGTGCTTCTTCTTGGCCGTGGCCAGGTCTTACACATTTTGTTCAAGAAATTTGGATAAATCTTCTGTTTTCACTTTTTGATTTCACTTTTTGATAGTGTGATATAGCTATAGTTAGTGTAGTGTTTGCAGTTTGAATAGTTAGCGTTTATTAGAACGCTTTTTGTGTGCATTTTCTTTAAGTACAGTTGGCCGTTGGCCTTATAGTATTTAGTATCCTGTGTGCCAGTTTTCACTTGGTTTATATACATTATATAGACACATATAACTGTATTCATACCTTTGATATTTGTAGTTGTAGGCGCCTTTTGATCTTAATTTAGGCTGTGTGCGCTTGTTTAGATACCAAGTAATAATTTTTTGGGGAGCTTTCCGCTTGCTGATATTTCCTGTTTTTGGTGTTGCAGACAGAACGAGGTTCTGTTGACCTCGTTCTTTGTGTTTTTTACAAATTCAACTGTATTGCTGTTCTGTTGTGTGTGCAAGTCTCTCTACTTGTTTCTCTACCCTCTAGGTCCGTTTTTCATTAGAAGACCCAGTTTCCCTGTCTTTCCTACCTGGGCTAGGCCCGTTTAAGTTAGAGGACCTAGTCCTCGTGGTTTCTTTACCGGTTCCTGTAGGGCTGGGCCCATTTAAGTTAGAGGAACTAGTCCTCCCACTTTCGTGTGTGTGTGTGTGTGTGTGCGTTCTTCTTCTGTGAGATGTCTAAGGAAGGCAAGGACCATAAGCCATCTGGCTTTAAAAAATGCATAAAATGTTCACAGATGTCGTCCATAACGGATGGCCAAGTAACTCTGTTTACTGTCTTGGGGCCATCCACTTACAGGAAACTTGCTTATTTTGCACTCTTTTAGTGCTACGGTGTTGCAAGAAAGAAAAAATAAGCTCATTCTAAAAGGTCTCCTAAAGCCTTCTTTCGAGGAAGATCTGGCTAGCTCTTCCTCCTCTGCCAGATCTCAGGGATCTAAAAAGGAAAAGTCCAAATCCTCTAAGAGCCCCTCCCCGGTGCCGGCTTGTGTCTCGGAGCCGCCTCTTTAAATTGATAAGTCTGACACAATTACTGTCTCATCGGCCCCACTGAGTTCGGAGCCGATCGAGAGTTTTACTAATGTGGTTACAGTGTCAGCACCAAGTAGTTCGGATCCAACCACTGAGAGTATTCAACGGAGCCTGTCTATGGGCCCTTTACCAGTCTCCCCTACATTGAAGTCACCCATACTGCAGAGATCCTGTTCTCCTGCTCTGTCCTCCAGGTCTTCCAGGAGTTTATCGGAAAAAGATGTGGCGAGGGTAGTGCTGAGACTCCTGAAGTCATCTGCCTTACCTAAATAATTGTTGGCTCCGACCCAGTTGGTTCCGGGGCCAATTGAGTCCATCTCCCCTTCGTGATTCCTCCTTCGAGCCATGCTGGTCTTTCGGAGCTGGAGTGTTTTGTACCACTGGTGGAACCCTCGACGCCAGCTCCCCCCCCCCGAGGTTGTTTCGGAGCAGGGTTCCACTCCGACACTGTCAGTGCCGTCCATGGTGTCTAGGAGTCGAAGCTCTGCTCTTGGCCCCGACAGGGACACCTGGAACCAAACCTCTTTGTTTCAGAGCCTTCTTCTTGGCATGTCGGCGAGGGTGAGCTCGGACCCTACGTCTGTCTCAGAGCCAATGGCTCTGGAACCTATGGCATCCTCTGTCTCCTCGGAGCCAAGGAGGCCTTAGGAGCTGGAGAGGTCGGCATTCGAGATGATGAGGAGTGTGCTGTCCCGATCATCAGGTCCTACCAGGGGTACCGATACTCTCCCTCTAAGGTACCTACTTCTGTCTCAGCTCCTACTCTCTCTCTCCTGACAGCAAAGCCCCCCCATCCTCAGGAGCCACTGGCTGGTGGCCACCAATCTTCCGAGACCTCCCTGGAATATCCTTCCGAGGAGCCCCCATGGAAGAGAACATGCAAGAGGAAGCATGTAGACTCCCAGGATGAGTCTCTTACCTTGGACACTGACCTCGAGGAGTCAGAAGGGCCCCCCAAGTCATCCTCTGATGATGTCTCCTTCGTAGACATCCTGGAAATCCTTAAGCAGAGGTGCGGCTGACCCACTGTCACCCCTTCTGATGAGGAGTTAATGTACCTGAAGGCTTTTGGGTCTCAACCTTCAGCCTCTTAGGTGTCTCCACTTTTCAACGAACTGATGGAGCTAGTTAGTCGGAAGGTGTGGGATACTTCTGATGCCATAGAGCCAGTCCCCAGGAGACCAGATAAGTTTCTTTCTGCGCCCAGGGAAAAGGTGGTGGCAGCAGCGGCCACTAAGGAGGAGCTAGTGGAAACTATTTCTTCTGTTCATCTGCCGAATTAGGAGTCTCGAACGGTGAACAGATACGGGAAGCGTATCTTCTCGTCTGCGGCATTTACTCTTAGATCGCTGAACTACCTTACACACTTCACGAGGCTTCAGAGAGCTCTCCTTAAGAAATTAGGAGATTCTTTACAAAGTACATGTATTGAGGGAATCCCTGACACGGTGTCTGCACAGTTGTCCACCTTGAACTCTATTGTCAACACATCCATGAGGCTTATCTCGTATGCAGCCGATGGAGCGAGTAGAGCAGCGGGTTCATGAATTTCCCTAAAACGTCATTCCTGGATGCATTTGTGTAATTTTGCAGAACCGTTCGAGTCTACCTTTACCAATGCCCCCTTTGATGGTTCTTCATTATTTGGACTCAAGGTAAAGGACACAATCACCCGGTGCAAGCAAGAAGGAAAAACACTCTCTGTCGTGAGAGTACGTTTTACTGTCCCCTCTAGACCATGCCCTAAGGGTCAGAGAGGCGGTAAAATGTGGTTCAAGAAGTCCCAGATGTTTTTCTCAGATGCACAGGGTGACTCCTCCTTCAGAGACAGAGGAGGAGGAAATGGTAGACGTCACCCTAGAGGCAGGGATGGACCGTAAAACCAGGGAGGCCACGATTCGTTTCGGGGCCGGCCTTACCAGTGCTCCTGATGGTGGGGCCTGACTGTGCGTCTATGGAGCTGGTCGGGGGTCGCATTTCTTTGTATCCAGAAGCCTGGCTAAGTATCACTCAAGACAAATGGGTACAAAGAATTATTACCAGAGGTTGTGTCATACCCTTTTCTCTGCCACCCTGTGTTCCCAAGAGGATCCCGGATGTTCCACCCAATCACAAGGATCAGGCAACTGTGGACGTCAACAAGTTGCTGGCAGAAAGAGTCATCCAAACTGTCCCAGCAGACCAAATAGGATCCGGAACTTACTCCAGATTATTTTTAGTGCCAAAACGTACAGGGGACTGGAGGCCCATCTTGGACCTCAGCAGATTTAACTTGGATGTGCTCAATAGACCTGTAAGATGCTTACTATCATATAAAAATGGACAGGGCATCGAGGAGTCATCTATGCTTCTGGCTAGGAGCCGGTCATTACCAGTTTCGTGATCTGCCCGTTGGTCTCACCACAGCCCCCAGGGTGTTCACCAAGTGTATGGCAGTAGTGATAGTTCAGCTGAGATGTCAAGGATTCCAGATGTTTCCGTATCTAGACGACTGGCTCCTGACCGCCCCCACCAGGCATCTACATCTTCAGACCAGGGATGCTACCATTCAACTTTGTGCGCAGTTGGGGATTTCTGTCAATTGGGAAAAATCTGCTTTATTGCCCCCTCAGTTTGTGAATTTTATAGGCGCAGAGATAGACACAGTAGACATGTTGGCCCGTCTGCTGGTAGAAAGGGCATAAAATCTGGTTCTTCAAATTCAACTTCGTCTCCCCCTATGAAAGTCAAGGCCAAGACTATTCTGAAGCTTCTAGAAACCATGCCTTCCACCATACTACTAGTGCCGCTAGCCAGACTACACATGAGGGTTCTTCAATGGCTGCTGTCGTCCCAGTGGTCCTTTCAACACCTACCATCATCACATCACATATTGCTGACAGACTCTTGCAAGAAGAACCTCATTTGGTGGACTCAACCCAGCCAGTTAACCCCAGGCACTTCATTTGTCCCTCGCCAACCCGTTGCCACTGTGACAATGAATGCCTCACAGATAGGGTAGGGGGACATTATCTAGGCAGGACTGTCCAAGGCACATGGCAAGATCACGAGGCTCACCTGCATATCAACGTTCTAGAGATGAGGGCGGTGCTCCTGGCTTTGCAAGCACTTCATGACCTTCTGCCTCTTGGGACGATTGCGATACAATCAGACAACATGTCGGTAGTATGGTATCTCAAACAAGATGGAACCAGATCATACCCACTTTGTCGAGAGGCCATTCGGGTTTGGAAATGGGCGATATCTTCCCAGCATTTTTTGGTTTCAGGGCACATTCCAGGGACAACCAACGTGATGGCCATCAAGCTCAGCCAGGCAATCTTGATGCCTCATGAGTGGTCTCTGAAATAGGAAATAGCGGAGCAGATTTTCTGCAGATGAGGACCCTTGCTGTGATCTCTTTGCTAGCGTGATCAAGGCCAAATGTAGCAGCTATTTCTCCCTCATCCCTTCTTCGGGGGGAGTCACCGAAAGACTCACTTGTTCACGATTGTCCCCTGGGTCTCCTTTATGCTTTTCCTCCTTTTCCTCTCATACCCAAGGTTATTCAGAAAGCGAAACAGTTGGGAAGCAAACTGATCCTCATTGCTTCATACTGGCCTCATCAAGTTTGGTTCCCCTTTCTCAGGTCTCTTCTCCTAGACGATCCTTGGATTCTGGACCCAGTGCCAGATCTCTTGATGCACATGTCAGACTCGCTTCATCCCACGTTGCACACCCTCAATTTGACAGCTTGGCTGCTCCAGTTCCATCCCTAGTCAGGCTTCATGACTTCTCACCCTCCATGACTCAAATCCTAACGTCTTCTCATAAACCCTCCACTAGGAGACTATATTCCAGTAAATGGAGGAGATTCTCTATCTGGGCTGAGAAAATTAATGTTGACCTGTATACCGCCTCCATTCCGGTGGTTTTGGAATTCCTGTCTGAGCTTTTCCACCAGGGATCTGCGGCTGCCACTATCAGGGTTCAACTGGCAGCAATTTCTAATTTTCATCTAGGCATACAAGATTCTAATCTGATGTCACATAGGTTGTGCAAAACCTTCCTCAAAGGTGCCACTTTAAGACCTCCATTTCAAGAACCTGTTGCTTCATGGGATTTGAATCTTGTGCTATCCAAATTGATGTCTCCACCCTTTGAGCCTTCTCATTCATTGCCTTTGAAATTTCTGTCTTGGAAGACTTTGTTTCTGGTGGCTATCACATCTGCCAGAAGGGTGTCAAGAGTTACAAGCACTGTCTGTAAAACCCCCTTATCAAATTTTTCAGACAGAGTAACTCTTTGTACATCCTTTATCCCCAAGGTCTGTTCCCATAGCACTTTGAACCAGTCCATAGAACTTCCAGTGTTCTTCCCAAATCATTCCAACGCAGCAGGATACAGGTCTCATCAGTTGGATGTTCATAGACAATTACGTTTTTATTTGCACCGGACTAAGGAATTCAGGAAGTCAGATCAGTTATTTATTCCCTTCTCCGAATCCAGGTCAGGTTTACCAGTTTCCAAAGTGATACTCTCAAATTGGATATCTAGCTGTATAGCTTATATTTACACTTCTGAGGGTAAGCCTTTACCTTTCAAAATCAAGGCTCATTCTACGAGATCTCAGTCTACCTCTGCAGCCTTTCAAGCCATGGTCCCACTTGATAGCATCTGTGCAGCAGCAACTTGGGCTACCCCTCACACATTTATTACTCATTACAAATTAGATTTAACCTCCAGGGGTAGAGCATCCTTTGGTACCATGGTATTCAGGAGTGTTTTTCCTTGAGCCACCCTAGAATAAGGTGCTAGGGATGCTGTCCCATCAGTAAGAATGAAGGTGAGATAGGACTACAGAACATAAAGAAGTTATGTACTCACCATAACATTCCATGTTTGTAGTCCATCTCTCCCTTCATTCTTACGAACCCACCCTCCTACCCCCGTCCTGGAATTACCTGGAGACAGAACAATATTGTTATTATTATCTGGAGACCTTTTATTATTGGCTTCTTTCTGCATGTTTGTTATTATTTCTCGTAGTTAGCAGCAAACCAGATCTGGGGATTGTACTGGTGCACCATGGGATACCTACCTAGCCACAAGCCAACTAGAAGACTTTGAGGTTGAACATAGGCAGAGGTCCATCAGTAAGAATGAAGGGCGAGATGGACTACAAACATGGATCATTATGGTGAGTACATAACTTCTTTTTAGCCCCCACCTCTTTATGCACAACCCCTCCCTACCTATCTCCTTCAGTTTCCAAATGGGTAATTGAACTAGGAACATCTGGATTGTAGGTGGGGCTCTCTATCTGTCTCTCTGTATACAAGGAATTGGAACTTGTGTTATACTTTTCAATAGTCATACTACCTGCATTATTCATTATAAATATTTTTTGTGAAGTTAGCCCTATTCCTAAGGTGGTAAATACATGATCATCTTCAAAACATTTTTGAGTCCTAAATTGGTCCATCTTGTAAAGGCTACAGAATACTGAATGTTAAATACAAAATTGCTAAGCTGAGAGCATGTTAGTGACTGTAGAATAGAAATGTGCTTACTATAATACTTTTGAGCCCTTTGATATCATCTACCAAGTAGTTACAGAAGGCCACACTGTATTCTGCGTTGTTATTTCTGTTTTGCTAAAAAATGGGATCGTTACTCTTGGATTTCTCAGTATGATAATCAGTGTCCTTTTATTCATTATTGCAGTATTCTTTACATATGGGTTATATTCCACCCATTGACCCGATGTCCGACCTGTATACAAAAGCTTACAGCCACTACCAGTCAGTATGTGGGACATCACACATAGGCTCTAACGTCAGCCGTAAAAGGGATGTCCACATGTACCATCCTCAGAACTTTTTCGCCATCATTCAGAAGGTTAACGCTTGCGTACAGTCTGCAGTATGATTCTGTGTGTATTGCTGCCAGCTTCAGATAAGTACCCCATTGGGGATTTATTTTATTGCTACTGCCGTTTGCTGTAGTTTGTCAGTCAGGAAGGGTAAGTGTAGGTGTGAAAGGCAGATTCCACATAAAGTTATTCATGACCTTTGTCTTTTTTATTTGGGACTTGGTCACGATCATCATTCTTATTCTATTTGTCAGGCCTTCATGCGTAAGACCTTATGTAGCCGTCTTTAGGTCTTAAATCTTCATTGAGAGAACCAACGACTTAATGTCTGGCTAGAGACGTGATGGAGGGTTCCGTGAGTCCTTCGGCTGAGCTGAGTTTGTAGAGGAAGGTGAGTAAGGTAAGCCAAAACCCAAATCCTCTTCAAATGCTCCTTCCACCTCTGACGTTCCCCTTGAGATCGGTGAAGTCCTGGTAGTACGTTCGGAGGTCAGGTCCGCTTCGGCGGTTACCTCTGGGGAAGCCGCCAAGGGTGCTGAACCTAGCATGTCCGAGGCAATGTGTACATCCATTTCAAGCAACATGAGGGAACTGCAGCTTGTTTTACTGGAGGACTGCAGTAATGTTCTTGCTGTTCTGTCTAGGGATCAACCGGACTTTAGGCCTATGTCCGACTCCTCTTCCCTGTCTCTTCTCTCGGAAAGACATGTTAAAAAGAAACAAAAGACCAAACATCCGAACATCCATTCCACTCCACAGTCGGATTGGGATGCTTTTTTCACAGGGCCTTATTAAGGCCTTGATGGATTGAGGCCTTCCTCTTCTCTCCCTATTCCTGCCTTCACTTAATCCCCAGTGCAGGCTTTTGGAACTCTGGCTTTTTCCTGTGAGCAGGCTACCGAGTCTCCGGTCCTTTCCTCTGAATCTGTGGATTCCTGCTCTGATGAAGACTGCCTTGCATATTCCACTCAGATTGCTTCTCCTTTGGAATATGCTTCTCCTGAGGAAGAGCCTAGTGGGGGAGATTCCCCAGTGGAAGAACTTTTGTTTGGGGAAGCTGTTAATAAAATGCATACATTTTTCCAATGTGATTGTTCCAAGATTTCTGAAGAACAAAAGCGTTATTATGATCTGCTTCAAATGGAGGTCCCTGCATCCTCTGCTGTTCCTTCTACTCTTCTAACTTTCCTGGATGCTTTTCCATCCTCTTCAAAAAAACCCCGATTTCCAGACTTCAGCTCCCAAGAGACCTGATAGATTTTTATAAAGTCCCTGATAATTGTAAGTTTCTTTATAAAGGCCTCTCAGCTGACCCAGCTGTGGTCTCCATTGTCTCTGATAAATCTTCTTGCTTGTCTCCTTCTGCTAAGCTCCTTCCCTCTGATAAGGAAAGCAGGATCCTTGAAAGACTGGGTAAGAAAGTGTGCACTTTGTCCACCTTCGCTGTCATGGCATTAATTACCATACACACACGTCTAGATATTCTTTGACTTTGTTTTCAGAGACCTTGGCCCACTTACCCGACTTGGAGGTTAAATCTAAGGTTCTCTCTCTTTTGTCTGCATCTTCTCCGGTAGCTAGACATTCAGCTATGTGTAGCTGTGATGCTGTGGCTGCATCTTCCAGGGTTGCAGCTTCTGCATTTGTCCTCAGAAGGCCTGCTTGGTTGAGGCTTCAGTCTTTACCTGATGACGTAAAAGTGAAGATACTTGATGCTCCTCTAGATAAGTCTGCCATTTATTTTGGTTCACCTGCTGCAGAACTTTTTAAATCTCTGCAAGAAAAAGGTAAGGAACTCCAAGATTTAAAATGCTCGTCTCACCAGTTCCCGAATTCCAAAGGAACATTTATGCGAAAACATCCTTTATCAGGAGACTGCTTCAACTTCTGATACTAGGTCTAAGAAGTCTTCTAGGAGACCTCCTCAGTCAAAATCTGCTGCTCCTGTTCCTCCATCTCAGCAGCCCTTTCAGGCCAGATCCAGCTCTCTGTGACAATCACTCCCTTCTTCCAAGTCGCACACACCTGTGTCTCTGCCTTTCTTTTTCCCTTCCAGCCTGGGTGGAGATCACTCAGGACTCCTGGGTTCTTTCTATAATCCAAAAAGGGTACTTTATGATTTGGAAGACTCTTCTTCTTTTCCCGGGGATTCCTCAACCCTCTTCCTGTCAACTTCATCTATTCCCTCAGCTATTAGCTCAACTTCTTTCTCAAGGCACCATTTAAACTGTACCTCTAGAACAAAGAGGAAAGGGTTTTTACTCCAGATTGTTTCTAGTTCCAAGAAAGGATGGTCCTTGGAGACTCATTCTAGATCTCTCCCACTAAAACACCTTCCTGGAAGTGCCTTCTTTTTGGATATTGTCACTGCAAGCTCCCCCCCCCCTGATCTCACCTCAATCCTTCATGGCTTCTGTGGAACTCAGAGATGCTTGCTTGCATATTCCCATTCACCCTCAGTACAGGAAATTCTTGCGTTTCTCTGTGGGTTCTTTGCACTTTCATTTTTTTGCCTTGCCTTTTGGACTTTCCATTGCCCCAAGGGTTTTCACAAAATGCCTGGCTCTGGCCATTGCCTTCCTGAGGGTCCAAGGGGTTCAAGTTTACCCCTAATTATTCCCTGTAAACACTCCCCTATAACCTTCTACTTCCCTTCTCTCTTCCTTTCCTTCAATAAACAAACTTACTACTTTATCTTCTCCTCTTGCTACATCACTGTACAAACATAACTAGTAAAATATTTCAGCTATGTAACTATTGCACTATTATGTATATAATGTGCAGTTATGACTGTATCCCTCTGATGAATGCATTTCTGTATGTATTTCACTTGCCACAGTGTAATGTATGACACTGTAATGCAGTAATGTGTGGTACTGATGAATGTATTCTATATGTATTCAATATGTAAAATTTCTATTTTTCTGTTGGAGCTTTTCTCTTCGGGCCTCCGCTGAAAATGGGCAATTGTAGCCTAGTCGGACAAGCCCAATGAACAAAAATAAATAAATAATAATTACACGACTTTCTTTTCCTGGCCAACAATTCGGATCAGTTGAAACACAACCTTGTGCAAGTCATTCTTTTTTTTCAGGGACTAGGGTTTACAGTAAATTTAAAAAAATCCAGTCTTGACTTCATCTCAGGGTCTCATTTTCGTAGGGTGCAGGTTCAGGACAGACTTTATGATGGTTTACTTCCCTACAGACAAGGTTCTCTCTCTTACGACATTCATGGAGACACTTCTACCTCTTCCTTTTATTTCGGCCAGGGAATTTCTGAGACTTCTTGGATTTATGGCTTCTGCGATTCCCATGCTGCCTTTTGCAAAGCCACACATGAGGAAATTTCAGTGGTTTCTAAAGACAACATGGTCTCAGCATGCTCATCCTTTAGATGTCTTTGTCCCTCTCCTCCCCTGCCTGAAAATAACAGTTCCATTGGTGGATTCAGCAGCTCTCTCAGAATTCAGGTCTTCCTCTTCTTTTACCCCATCCTTCACAGCAGCTTTTCACAGATGCCTCAGACATGGGTTGGGGTGCAACCTTTGCTTCCAGGAAGGTTCAAAGTCTTTGATCACCTTCTCAGCAGAGGGAGCACATCAACATCCAAGAGATGAGGGCTGTGTTTCTGGCCTTGCAAACCTTTCATCCTCTTTTCTTACCAGGTCCTCTGAAGATTTTTACAGACAATACCAGTGTCCTATGGTACATAAACAAGGGAACCAATTACCTCTCAAGGCATGGGACTTGGCTATCCAATACAAAGTAACCCTGCAGTCTGTGTACCTACCTCAGCTCAGAACTCAGTGGCAGATGCAGTAAGCAGATCCATGACACAATCCCACAAGTCGATGTTCCATAGGGATGTGTTCCTGGATCTGGTTCACCATTAGGGTACTCCACATCTGGACCTCTTTGCCTCCCTTCAAAACAGACAACTTCCTCTGTTTTGTGCCAGGGTCCCTCAGCCTCTGTCTTGGAAGGTGGACTCCCTCTCTTTCTCATGGAAGGGGATGTTTCTTTATACACCACCCCATTCAAAAAGTCCTGCTGAAAATTCAGCAGGACAAACCAAATATCTTGTTGGTGGCTCCCTTTTGGCCAAGACAGTATTAGTTCCCTCTTCTTCTGCAGTTAGCCTGGGGCCTTCACCACAAGTTGCCTCACCGGTTGGACCTACTCACACAGGACAAAGGAATCCTTGATCCATCCACATCTGTCAACCAGCTGACTTTGTGGGTGATCAACTTCTGATCCCTTGTAGGCACCTTTTGTCCCAGGACTGCTTAGGTTTTTGGAGGAGACCAGGAAACCCAATGCTAGGAAACCTTACATTTCCAAATGGAAAAGATTTTCTATCTGGTGCCATAAAATAAGTCTAGATCCACTTTATGTGGACATTCCAGTAGTGCTTTTTTACTTGTGTGAATTGCTTAAAAGTGGCCTGTCATATGTTCCTCAGTGAAAATCCACTGTTCCGCTGTCTGTTTGCCATTAACACCTCCATTAAGTTTCAGACTGGAGGTTAAAATTTTTCTTGAAGGTGTCTTGTATATCAAAACTCTCAGGAAACCTGTGCCTCCTCCATGGGATCTCATCTATGTCATAGAGAAGCTCACCCTGGCTCCCTCTGAGCCTGTGGCCCCTGCTCCTCTAAAGTTTTGCACTTAGAAAGCGGTGCTTTTGGTAGCCTTGACTTCTACCTGGAAGGTTTATGAGATTCAGCCTTTGATGGCATCCCCTCCGTTTTTGGTCATCTTTGAGAACTAACCCTTCTTTCATACCTAAAGTGGTGAATGAGTTGTCTGTTAATCAGTCCATTGAATTGCCCACCTTTTTTCCTTTTCCTCAGTCCTCAAGTGAAAGGATTTTGCGTTCTTTAGATGTGCATAGACAACTCAGATTTTACCTGGACAAAATAAAATCTATAAGGAAGTCAGATCAAGTTTTTGTGTCTTTTCATCCCAGAGCTCTGTGTTTACCTATTTCCAAGCAAACTATTTAATCAGGGATTTCTAAAGCTGTTGTGTTTTGCTATGATTTTCATGGGAAATATCTACCATTTTCTGTCAGAGCCCATTCCACCAGATCTTTTGCTTCATCAGGAGCTTTCTTCAAAGAACTAGATGACAATTCCATTTTGGAGGCTGCTACTTGGTCTTCTGTCCATGCTTTTAGTAAACATTACAAGCTGGATACTATCTCTAGGTCCAGAGCCGATTCTGCATGGATTTGTGGAAAATGCTTCATCACTTTCTTCCCCTACTTTCTCCACATCCCTGGGCTCCTTTTTTGAGGTTTAGCACTCTCCCATATGTAAAGACTACTGCAACATTTAATAGAAGGACATAGAATAGGTGTGTGAATCTTACCACAACCATAGATGTCCTTCTCTTCTGTGTTGGAGTATTCTGTCCCTCCCGCCTCCACCCCCCCCTACAACTTTTTACTTCCTAGGATGACTCCTGGTTTGCCTTAGGACTGTTGTTCCTCATGAGGCTAACTTGTTCTGAGGATGGTACGTGCAGACTTCCCTTTTAAGGCTGATATTGTTAGAGCCTACATGCAATGTCCCATGTACTGGCAGTGGCTTTTGTTTACTGGCTGGACGTTGGGTCGTTGGGCAGAAGACAACCCATATTTAAAGAATACTGCACCATAGAAGAGAAGGACATCTATGGTTATGGTAAGATTTTACACAACTATTCTTTAAGATTGTTTTACTTTTCAAACATTTTTTTGACCATCAAGTTTACTTTATCCTTGAAAATTAATTTTTTTAATCATTACTCTGATTGAGGTCAGTTGAACTCTGACCATTTTCCAGGTTTAAATAATATGATTACCTTGAAACCTGTTCTTGTTAAATTGCAACATACTAGGTTGCGATAATGTCATGTTTTTTCTAATTTTTCTAATTTTAATGATTTTTTTATATACTTGTGGTCACATGATTTTTGGACTGCTGGTCATGTGACTTCATTGACCTGTATTTAAACCATTTGGTCTTTAGATTTGTTTGTATTAGTATTGAGGAAGGATTTTATCCGAAAGCTTTGCTATTATAAAGTGTGTTTTTCTCAGTTCTGGTTATTATTCATATTTCCTTGCAGCTTGTTCTTTTGCTAATTTGTTTGCTGCATTTCTGAGAACAAGTTTAAGGGTCGTGCTGCAGTCCTTTATCCATTTATTCAACATGGAAGTGGTGAAGACTGTTAACTCTGTCAAGTCTCTGTTTATGAATGAGACTAATCCTTTACTACAGTTTGCCTCTTCGGTTTGTTCTACATCGAAAAGTGATGAACATTGGAAATCTGAGAATGTTTCAGATTTTCATAAAAAGCTGAATCTTTTTGAAAGAAAAGTGGGTACTTATAAACGCTTGTAATGGCAGCGTTTTAGCTTTTCTGCATATCTAGATAAAGGCATCGTCCCACGTGGCTTGAGAGTTCTCAAAATGCCTTCATATGGGAACGCTTATCCTGAGCTCCTGAAGCAGTGGCAGCAACTTAACATCAAGTTAAGTTTGGATTACATGAGTTTAATGAATTAATTCTTTTCAACTATCGAGAAGGAACTTAAAGATGAGATACTAAATTTGGAAAATGAATTAATGGATATGCCTGTATTTGCGTCTATGGGTGAGTTATATCAGCAGCTACTTGACAGAACACAAGCATTGGATGACCGTTTGGAAGTAACGAAGAAGCGTAAGCTCACGCGTGATATCAACGACTTCCAAAGGGGTCATATTTTCTCATGGCCGAAAAATGATCAAACTTTTAAACCTAATGCTGCAGTACGTAGTAATAAGAGAAGTTTAGATGTTCTTGATGGCTTTTCTGAACCTACAGTTGATATTGCACAACAACATGAACCGGCTTTGGCATCTTCGTTGAATCACTTACAAGTGAATACGCCTACTTTGGCGACATCTACGCTAGACTCCACGAATGCTTGCTCTCAGTCAGAACTTAGCGACAAGCAAGACGGAGAGGCTAACTCGCGTTCCACTGTGGTTAAGAAGGCACAGCAACTTGCATTTAATTTCTCTGGCAACCGCTTTCATCTAGAACAGCCGGAGGCTGTAACTGAGCATTCCTCTCCAAGAAGGAAACCGTTTATGGGACAAACAGTTATCCCAGGCAAACGTAAGAATGAGAGCCCTTTAGGGCAGGGCAAAGTAAGTTGCAAATGACTAAAGGCATTCTCAACCTTTCAACCTTTAACTTGAACTCTGCTCATTGTTCAGTACTACATAAAGGGCTTAATTTTATTCCTACAGCGAAGGGTGATCTAGTGACTGCGCTCACAGACCTTAAGATTTTCATTATAAATGTAAATTTAAGGGTTTTGTTTGGTAACTCTGTCGTTAATGGAGTTTCATGTAAACGGCGTAGTACCTTTATACCTTCTAGTATGCCTGTGGTTACAGCATTTCATGATTTGTGTGAGAGGGAATTAAGAATGTTGTATTCTGACTGCAATATTCTGAGATTTTCTCGCTTTAATTTAACATTTGATGAGTATCAAGCGCTCAAAAGTTTACAGGCGAGCAAAGATTTAGTGATTAAACAAGCCCATAAAGGTGGGGCTGTAGTCCTTATGGATCGGCCTAAGTATATATCTTTAGTTTCTGTTCTACTGAATGATGTTGAGGCTTTTAAACGTATTACATCAATAGATGTTAAAAGATGTATTAGTTATGTCAATATGGTGATGTATGATTTGCAAATTAGTGGTGATATTACTCTGGATTTATTTCATTTTTTTACTGTTTCTTGTCCAATTATTCCTTGTCACTATGGGCTGCCTAAGATACACAAGTCGGTGACCAACCCCCCCATGAGACCAATTGTATCGGGAGGGGGGTGGATCACCGAACCTATATCTATATATTTGCAAACACAATTGCAACTATATTTACCTAAATGCACTTCTGTGCTAAGAGATACATCTGATTTCCTTTGTAAATTGCGTGTTTGGTTTAATAGTATTGGTGGTTCCTGTCGACAAAGTGAGAATTTGTTTGTAACGCTTGATATAGCATCCCTTTTTACTGTAATACCACATGATTTTGGTAATTGAGTCTATCAGACAATTTTTGATCTCCCAGTCTTCTCTTGTGAATAGATCTGTTGAGAATATTTGTTCTCTTCTAGATGTAGTTTTGAGGAACAATATTTTTCTGTTTGATGAATGCTTATATTTGCAACTCACTGGTGTAGCCATGGGTACTTCTGTGGCTAACACTTATGCCAACTTGGTGTTATACCAATGGGTGAAAGCTTATATTTATAATTTGGATAATTCTTTTGTAAGTAATATGTGTTTTTATCAACGTTTCGTTGATGATTGTTTTATAGTTTGGAAAGGTTCCCTTTCACAGTTGAATGAATTTGTTCATTATTTAAATGCAACCACCAGTTTCTTGAAATTTAAGATGGATGCCTCTGATAGTGAGATTAATTTCTTGGATGTTAAGATACAACTACGTGAGGGTTCTATCCATACCAGTATTCACAAAAAGGAGATAAACTCTGATAGATACATTAATTATTCCAGCATGCATGCACCACATGTCTTTAAGGGGATTGTTACTTCACAGTTTAATAGAGTTAGTAGATTAAATACTGATGATGCTACATTTAATTTACAGTTGGATGAGATGTCCAAAGAGTTTCTGGATAGTGGTTATGATTCTAAACTAGTTTTAGATTTAAAAATAAAGTTTTAGTTAATAGGAAGACAATATTGAAGCCGATTTTTCTTGGGGATGATGCTGGTTCTGTTAACCTAGAATGTTCAAAAGTATGCACTAGGTATCTTACTAGCTATAATACCTTGACTTGTTTTGTAAAACAAATAATACAGAGGAATTGGGTTGTACTAATGGCCTCTAGTGAGATTAAAGACATTCTTGGTGACAGGCCTTTTTTCTCATATAGAAATATGAAGTCCTTGAAGAATATGTTATGTTACAAAGATTTTTTCAGGCCTGTAGAGAGGACTTTTACCACTAAGCCCGGCACATGTGGCTGTTTGAATTGTTCCTGCTGTTCTGATATTGTGGTTGGTTGCAGTGATAAGTTCAAACATCCTATTAGTGGTAAAGTTTATCAGTTTAATTTTTCTACCACTTGTGTTACATCTAATGTGGTGTACTTAGCTAATTGTGTGAAATGTACTGCATTCTATGTGGGTAAGACCACTAGAAAGCTAAAAGAACGCATCATTGAACACAAATCGGAGATTAGAAGGGCCATTGACAGTAATGCCTTGTATAAGCACATAGTTGATTCAGGTATTGAACATAGATTCTCCTTTAGAGTTATTGATGTAATACAGCCTCCTGCCAGAGGTGGTGATAGTGGTAATTTACTTGAATTAAAAGAGTATGAATGGATTCTTAGGTTGAACTCTGACCATTTTCCAGGTTTAAATAATATGATTACCTTGAAACCTGTTCTTGTTAAATTGCAACATACTAGGTTGCGATAATGTTATGTTTTTTCTAATTTTTCTAATTTTAATGATTTGTTTTATATACTTGTGGTCACATGATTTTTGGACTGCTGGTCATGTGACTTCAGTGACCTGTATTTAAACCATTTGGTTTTTAGATTTGTTTGTATTAGTATTGAGGAAGGATTTTATCCAAAAGCTTTGCTATTATAAAGTGTGTTTTTCTCAGTTCTGGTTGTTACTTGTAAATAGTAACCTCCAACTGTATACTGCTAGTACCCTCCCCAATGACCTAAGTGACCACCTTCTCATGTATGTAGTTAAGCAAAAAGTCATTAATCCTCAACAACATCTACTCAGAAAAGTCAGAAACAAAAAAGACTTTGACCCTGCCAAATTCCAACAGGAACTTAACTCCTATAACTGGACTATGCTAAAACAACCTCCCCTTAGATGAGGCTGTGGCATATTTTAACAACAAATTTCTTGAAATCCTTGAATCTCATGCACCTGCTCGTTCAAAGCGAACAAACGCAAAAACTGCACCATGGCTGTCTAAAGAATCTGGACTAAAAATTATCAGTAGAAACAAAATTTGGGCTCTGTGGTGCTCCACTAAAGACCCCCATGATCATGTTAAATATAGGCAAGCTAGGAATGAAACTAAAAAAAATCCATTTTACAAGACAAAAAACAATATTACTGTAATTTACAGACAGCAAACCAGAACAATCCTCAGAAGTTCTGGGCAGGTCTGAATAATTTACTTCATCCTGGAAAAACGTCGACCCCTATCCCCTCTGTTACCATTGATAAATCCCCTGAGGATGTTTCAGACAGTTTTAACCATTTCTTTATGGAGACAATTCATGCCCTAGCTAGCCAATTACCTCCTAGCTCCCCTGGTCCTGAAAGCACCACCCCTACAAACCTACTCTCGTTCAGCTTCCAACCAGTGTCCACGTCACTTATCCGTACCTTGATCAAAAAATTAAAACCCACCACACTCTCCACTGACCACCTCCCTGCCGAGTACCTTCAAAAATCAGCTGATTCCATTGCCTATCCGGTATCTATACTAATTAATCGTACCGTAGTAGAGGCTAAAATTCCCACCATTTGGAAAACATCCTACGTAATCCCACAACATAAAGGAGGTTCTTCCACTGAATTATCCAATTACAGACCAATAGCTATACTTTCTCCAATAGCCAAGATCATGGAAAAATGTATACACAAACAGCTCATGCACCACCTAATTCAGAATCACCTCATGGCCGATACCCAACACGGCTTCTGTCCACACCACAGCACAACTTCTGCACTACTAGCATTTACCAATACCATAAATAATAATCGTAACAGTAATCACTTATCCTCAGCCCTCTTCTTGGATCTTTCCAAGGCATTCGACATGGTGGATCATCAACTTTTGATTCACACCCTGAAATCTTTCTATCTAAATTCTAATGCCATTCAGTGGTTTAAATCCTACCTCACTGGGAGGCAACAGGCTGTTCTCTGGCAGAACAAGCTCTCTAACCTATTACCTAATACCTTTGGAGTACCTCAAGACTGCATATTAGGGCCCCTACTGTTTTCTCTATTTGTTAACGAGTTACATACTTATCCGAAAGGTCAACTGTATTCAGTATGCAGATGACTCCACCCTGATATGCTCAGCCACATCTCCTTCGGATCTGAGCTTTGCCACCCAGGCCACCTTCAGTACTATAGAAATTTGGCTGTCAGAACGTTGATTGTTGCTAAGTCCTAAAAAGACTAAAATGTTGTTATTCTCACCAACCCAAACGTCTGCTGCTTTTACCTTCACCATAAATGCAAAAGACAGCACAATAATCGTCCTCGACCCCTCTACTAAACTGTTAGGAGTCATTATCGATAATAACCTAAAATTTGACCTTCATGTAAACCAAACGATCAAGACCATCAATAAAAAACTTGGGTCACTGTATAGAGTAAAAGCCTTCCTTAACCCCTCCAGCTAAGATTGCCATAGCTCACTCTCACCTCCTTTCAACACTTCTATATGCTTCCCCCTTCTCTCTAATCTAAACAAGACTGTACTTAACACTGTCAACCTGTTACAATCACATTGCCAGATTTGCCATTGGCCTGCCTTTTAGAATGCAGCACTGCATCAACCTTAAACAGCTTGGATGGCTAGAACTTCCCAGTCTAATCCAATATAACCTTTTGATTATGGCTAACAAAATCCTGTGTAAACAAGATAATACACCAGCTCTTAAAAATATTTTCACCCCCTACCACAATCCAAGACTGCTTCGATCCTCAAGCAGACTTCTAATTCAGACAGTCAAAATTAACAATGTGACCGGTGACTCCCTCCTTGCAAACTCTGTAGGCCGAGCCTGGAATCTACTTCTGGCTGATATTACTTTGCTCTCCTCCCTATGCCAATTTAAAGCAAAACTTAAGCAACATCTAGCACAAAGCTGGCTTTGCCACTGCAACAAGCCTGGCTAACTCTCACCATGAATGTAAACGCTCTGTTCATCAAACTACTGCTTATTTTTTCCCCGACTGTTACCAGGCATAACTCAACCTCGTGAAATTGTATATTCATATCTGCTTATGTATTCTTTGTAAATATCATATCTGTAATATACCTGCTTTATTACTGTGACTGTCTACCTTGAAGCTTTTCTCCCCGGTCTCCGCTGAAAATGGACATTAATCCAGTCAGACTATCCCAGTCAACAAATGTAAAATAAATAAATAAATAAATAAAATAAATAATACACATGGTGCTGTAAAGTATAATTTATGTGCTGTCTAGCCGAGGAATTTGTATCTTGGGGAATAATGTATAAATTCTGAGTTTAGACTCCTGAAAATTTCTTCATAAATCTAGCCTTTTTGTTATATTTCCTTCTAGACTGTATCTGCTTTATTTTCTGAAAAAACAAAAAAAAACAAAAAAAACTTGTTTTCCCGCCTTTCTAAGCTAGTATAGTCCAGTTTTCAGGTTAGTGCTAAATTCAGGGCTGTTTTACAAGTTTCTGTGTTTGCCCATACCTTACTTGGATAGAAGGAAGTTTCTCTGTTCACTGTGAGAGAGGGAGCTTTGAGCAGCCTATGTGTCCCTGCAGGAGTGGTTTCAGCCCAGAAATTAGTAATTTATTGCCCATTTTGGGCTAATTTCTCTTTCATTTCCTTGCTATAAAACCCACATTTGTAAGGATTTTATGCTTGTATACAGCTCAGCAAGCTCCTGCCTGGTGCCCTGCAGAGTTCTACAGCAGCAGAGAGACAAAAGAGAGACTTTGGAGTGATTAAGTATCATTTTTCTGCATTTCCTTGCTGCCTTTAGCTAACTTCACCTAAAATGTTGATTTTCTAGAGTTTCTGTGATTTAAAAAGCTTGTTTCAGCTACATATTGTACTTATTTTACTGCCTACACTTTAACAAAGTCATTTTTGTGTTTAAATTACCTGTTTAACTGTTGTAGGCTGCACACTCGTGTGATAGCCATTTCTGTGCATTTAAAGTGTTTTTTTGATTGTATCTGCTTTATTTTCTGAAAAAAAAAAAACATAAAACAAAGAAATATACTTGTTTTCCTGCCTTTCTAAGCTAGTATAGTCCACTTTTCAGGTTAGTGCTGAATTCAGGGCTATGTTACAAGTTTCTGTTTGCCCATACCTTACATGGATAGAAGGAAGTTTCTCTGTTCACTGTGAGAGAGGGAGCTTTGAGCAGCCTATCTGTCCCTGGAGGAGTGGTTTCAGCCTGGAAATTAGTAATTTATTGGCCATTTTGGGCTAATTTCTATCTCTTTCATTTCCCTGCTATAAAACCCGCATTTGCATGGTTTTGCTCGCTGGGCAGAGCCAGTTAGCTAGGGTGTAACTATTCACGGCTCCACAAAGTCTACTCTTCAATTTTTCCCTTGGAACTAGACAAACTTTCAACTTAAGCACCCAAACCATTCACTTCTCAACCCTGCACTTGCTCAAAACTCATAGCAAGCACTAATAAACCTTAGCACTAGACCCCACTATACTGTAGAGAAGGACAAAGCTCTCTATTCGACTTTACCAGCCAATCAGTAAAACAATTCACTGTACCTATCCAGGCATGTCCAAAGGGCAGTTTCAGGTGTACAGTCTGGTCCAACTGGTGAATCTGGACATTTTGGGGAAATGTTACAATTACCTCATGTACACAGACAACCCTCTCCTCCTTTCACCAAACACTAATACATGCAAGAGATGCACTTATGCAGCCAAACTGGAGGCTCAGCTCTCTCAACCCAAGACTGGACCAGGCAGTCAAGAGGAGAAGGGAATTACTTGCATCACACCACCAGTCTCACATAGATCTATGAAACCAGCACAAGTAAAAAAAAAAAAAAAAACATAAATACACAAAAACATACATGGAGGCTCTAAATAAAAATCTGCAAAAGCAACAGAGACCTCTGAAACAGACATCCAAGCAACCTTCACCCCCCCAACACAAACCATGAAACACATACTTCACAAAACCAATGTGCCATGCAATCACAGCCCTTAAGGTAAAATAACATACCCAACACACAAGTAATAGGTGACTCTATAGTCAGGCACACTGACGTCTCACTCACTAGGCTGAACAAGGAGAAGGTTACTGTTAGCTGCCTGTCGGGTGCCAGGATCCGCCACATAACACAAGCACTCAGGTCACTCCAGAACAAGTACAAATATGACTCTGTCATTGCCCATGTTGGTATGAATGACTTGAGCCGTACCTCCCTGGACTACATGAAGAGAGTCATGGAGGAGCTCTCTGATCACGTAGACCAGGCCAGTATGACCCTGACCCTGAGTAGCATCCTGCCCTGTCCAAGAATGATACCACGGTATAGAGAAAAAATGATCAATTTCAACAATTGGCTAAGCTTCTGGTGTCATTCAAAGGGGATCCAGTGTCTGTCAGCCTGGGATGACATGCTCGACAAGCCACGCTGCTTCACAAGAGATGGCTTGCACCTGTCACCCTTAGGCTTTTGAATACTGGCCAAGGCACTTGCCACCTCCATAGTGCCTTTTTTTAGGCAAGGCTCAAAAGACAAACCCACCACCGTAAATAGCACAAGTAATAAACTGAGGGTAATGCTACTCGATGCCAGAAGTCTAAACCGCAAAATACATGCACTTGATGCTTCAGAGATCATCCACGTGCAACTAACAATGGGCAAAACTGCTTTTCAAATTATAGCTTGCTACAGATCACCCACCATGTCCAAGGACCCCCACTCCACATTCCTGGAAACACTGGGAAACATAAAGGTCCTACCAAACACCCTGATATTGGGTGATTTCAATTACCCAAACATTAACTGGGAGAGCTACTCAAGTACAAACTCTCTTGCCCAACATTTCCTAGAATTTCTAAACTCAAATGCCCTGGATCAACTGGTCAGCACCCCACCAGAGGTGACACATATTGGAACTGGTCATCACCAACATGGGCGACCGGTGTTCCACATGGGAGGTCAACCCCTCGCTGGTTAGATCTGACCATAAACTAATCACTCTGGATTTCACATTTCACCAACACCCCTGGTCAAAGAAAACACCATGAAAAGCTTTTCGGAAGCAAACTTCACGTTACTTAAGACTGAGGTGGGAAGTTTCAAAGCCCCCATGCTAAGGGATAACTGTCCAAGCTGCAAAATCCTTTACTGATGTACTCTACTGGCACCTACAAGAATGCATGGATCATGCTATCCCAAACAAAACCAAGACTCACTCCTCCAAGAAAAGGAAGCCAGTCTGGTGGACCCCTGCCATAAACAAGCTCTACAGTAGAAGGAGGAAACTAGTACAGAAAAGAGTAAAATCCCAAGAAGGGAAGACATCCCTGATCAGTATCAGCAAGAAACTACATTCCCTCATAAAATCATCCAGGGCTAGCTTCGAAAGAAAAATTGCCATGGACTCCAAAGATAACCACAAGGCATTCTTTAGCTATGTCAGGAATCTTAAGTGGCAATTCTCAGATCTGCTTGGAGTTAGTGCAGAATGGCACAAAATACACTGAACCGACCGATATAGCCAGCATCCTGGCATACAGGTTCAGTGCAAAGTTCACCCCCCCTCCCACCCCCAAAAGGACCCATAACTATACCAGAAGAATGTAGTGCCCCTGAAATCACAGACACTCAGGTTAAAACAGCCCTCTCCAAAGCCAAAAACACAGTATCAGTGGGATCGGACAGTGTCCCAGGCTGCGTCTTACACAAGCTCAAAGATGAACTAACACCTCACCTAAACACACTGTTTAAACTTAGCCTCTCCACAGGCTATGTGCCCACAGAGTGGCACACAGCAATGGTTATTCCGCTCCACAAAGCTGGAGCCACAATGGACCCCGGGAACTATCGCCCTATAAGCACATCATCATGGATCTCATTAACAGAGACATTGGAAACCTCCAAACACTGGACCCTACCCAGTTCGGCTTTGTTAACGTCAGATCATGCCTCCTAAACCTGGTGGACTTCTCTGAGACAGTTACCAAGGCTATAGATGAGGAAAAGGTGGTCCCCGCAGCCTACCTAGACCTTGAAAAGGCCTTCAACACCATTCCCCACTCAAGTATTATAGACAAGCTCACCAGCCTGAACATAAACCCCCTACATCACGAGATGGGTTGCCAACTTGCTCATGGACAGAACCCACATAGTAAGAGTTGCGAGAGCTAGGTCTGACTCTAAACCTGTTGCAAGTGGCATTCCCCAGGGCTCAGTCCTAGGACCCCTCCTGTTCGGCATATACTTCTCAGAGGTACAGGCAAGCACAGGAGGACTATGGTTGACCATGTTCACAGACGACTGCAAACCTGGGGCTATAATGGACTCTCTGGCTGACACAGACATCCTCCAAAAGAGTCTCACTGAGAGAGATACCTGGTGTCAAAACCATGGCCTCAAGCTACATGCCAAAAAGTGCATAGTCATCCCCTTTGGAAAAAACAAAGTACCCACAAACTACCACATAGGTGGTAGCCCTCTAAATACAGAAAACTTAATAAGGGATCTGGGGACCCAAGTAGATAGTAATCTCCCCTTTGATAATCACGTTGCCAAAGTGGTTAGAAAATCCTTCTATGTGGCCCACTTAATCACCAAAGGGTTTGCATCCAGATCGAAAGAGGTCATTGGGTCCCTCTACGCATCACTCATCAGACCCATCATAGAGTACAATGCCTCATTTGGGATGTACCTTACAAGACACCTGCAACAGCTGGAAAGACCGCAGAAGTACCTTAGCAAGAGGATCACTAGCCTCAAGCAGATGCCCTATGCAGCTCGACTGAAGAAACTCCAGCTGTACTCGGTTGCATATCGCCTACTCAGAGGTGATCTCTGCCTGACATACAAGGCCATGGCCAACCCAGAATTGATGGACATGCTCCACCTAAAGAAAACCATATCCCCTCGAGCCACACACTCCAGGGATCTAAACCTCACCACAAGAATAAATAGGATGTGCTGGAGGAAAAGATTCCTGTCCCAGAGACTTCCCATGCTCTGGAACAAGATTCAAATCTACATTAGGCAGAGCTCCTCGCTAACCCTCTTCAAGAGAAACCTTGACGAGTGGATGAGAAACAGAAAGTTTACCCCAGGGATCACTTCAATGGCTCTGCTGGACAGAGGCACAGGGAACTAATCTAAGGGGGCGGCGAAAGCCAACACATTCCGGCTAGGCTTATAAATGCCTTCTGGCAGATAGCCTAGTACCTACCTATGAACCTATAGTTCCCTCTGATACATTCTTAATATAAGATGAAGTTCCAGTTCCCCCTTATATCCATAGTAGTAGTTTTAGGTATACTGTAAATACATGTCAGCATAATCTTTCTCCCCGGTCAGTAAACTACCATATATTGTATTTACCATTATCTTTTTTTCTTTTTCTAGTGTTATTGGACCACCCCTCACAGTCTGTATTATTGTTCCCTCTTTCCTTTGTCTCTGATGTTCTGGTGAAACAGTCGGCCATGAAGTCCTTTCTTTCCTTGTCAAATTCTCCTGCTCATTTCTGTCCAGATTACTTGTGATATTGCTGCTTGCAACCTACACTACTTAATGTAGTTCAGTACTCTTTGCTTTTTTTCTGTACCCGTAAAGCCATTTACATTGACAAAGCAGCCTTCTGATAGCTGTTAGTCCCACATATCATATGTGACATTTCTTTTGAATAGGTTTCCATTTTGCAGCTTTCATGCACACACTGTTGGACAGGCTGATCTTGTATGTGTGCTTTTTCTCATCTTTGTATGAACCCAAATCACATTTTCCCAGACTTTTGTTTTCATGTAAGAGAATGTTGTTAGAGACCATGGAACTTGTATTGATAATTTCCTCTGCTTTAACATTCATGTAATCGCAGTAGTCAGAAAGTCCTCTTAATTAGTGCAGCTAATTGCCAAAGGCATATCTTCCATCTTTAAAGAGGTAATTGCTCCCTTATATATTCAGCATTGATTAGGCCAGTTATTTAAAACAGTGACGCCTTTGAGATATGCTTCACATGTCTGACAACTAGAAAAGACTCCAGAGGTTCCTAACCGAGAACATCACTAGCTTCAAAACCCTAAGCTACCAGAAAAAAAAAACTGGCAATGCTATCCTTTTATTCAGTAAATTACAGACTCCTGAGAGGAGATGTATGCTTTACCTTCTGTACATTAGGGACCCGGTGGTCCAGGATCTATTATCTCCCCAAATCAAATAGTGCCATGAATACCAGAAAGAGGGATCTAAATCTTCATCAGCAAATAAATAAAACTTGTTTGAGAGAGAAGTTTATTATGTAGCACCTTTCCCATCTTTGAAATAGACTTCCATCACAAAATAAGCTGTATGTTCCATATCTTCTTTCAGACAAAAACTGTATGATTAGATGAGTATTCACAAACTCAGCCCTGGCTTGACAGACCAATGGGTATGGTCTGCGGGTGGGTACTGGCAAAGCATAAGTGAAAGCTTTGTTTGATTAAACAGTTTTGCGGAATTGCGCCATCAAGTTTGTTTGATTTTGTGGATGTATATATATTATGGGTCTATATTAGATCAGCGAACGCTTAAACAAGCGAATGCTGATTGATCAACCTTATTTAAGTGAATGGCCAAAATATCAAAGCAACAGAAACCCGAATGTTTTTCCTAGGGAAAGAATTTGGTTGTCCGTTTCTGTTGCTTCGGTATTTTCAGTGCTGTGGTGGAAAGTTATGGGTCGGATTCAGGTAAGTGTGTGATTTTTGTGGATGTGAGGGTTAGGGTGGGTTTAGGTGAGTTATGGTTGGAAGCGGATGAGGTGAGTGTGCGATAGTGATGGACCTTAGGGTTAGGGTTTGGGTTAAGGTAAGTGGATAGTTAGTGGTGTGTGCATAGTTTAGTGTAGGGTTAAGTGTCCGATTTTAGGTGTATGTGTGTGGATTTCTGTTTGTTTGGTGTGCTTGTGTTGTGTGTATGTGTTTTGGATCAGTGATTTTTTTCCCTAGGAAAAAAATCGCTGATCTGACAGTTCGAGATTGTAAACTTTCACTTACATAAGGTCGATCAATCTGCGTTCGCTGATCTAATATAGACCCTATATTATACGTGGACTGTGACTTTACTCTATATCTTAGTTTTATTTTAAAACATAAATGGTCACAGGAATTTGTTGCGTTGTAATTTCCTATGATAAAAACACTCAAGAAACAAAAAACTAAATAAATTTTCTAATCTCCCATCCCCTTACAGCAAATAATCAAAACTGTATACACGTTTCAAAAATGTTTACTCTTAAAATAGGAACAGTTGTGCCAATTAGATGACTGTACACACAGGCATTACTTATTTTAAAGTTAAATCTTGCTAAAGTGCATGCTTGGAGAATGGTTCTGATGTACACAGATTGATGTCTGTTATCTTATGTATATCCCCTCCTCAGATGATAAAACAACTTGCACACTTTCAGTAAACATTACATTTTAGCTTTATAAAAAAGTGTACTGGCATCCCTTAAATAAATAAGCTGTCCACTGTTGTACTTAGTGCATTAAAGTACTAAGATGGCAGAAGCAGCTATTTTTGTATAAGTATTCATTTTATGCAGTTTCTAACTTCTTTTTTATTTTCACTTTAACCTGCAATTACAACGAGTCTGAAATATCTATCTTGAAAGAAAAGATTTCTGGTGGATATCATCTTTTAGTTACAGACCTTTTTGTGTACAGAGTCATAAATGATCTTCCACAGAGGCAGAGTATCCTTTCAGATTAATCATGCCTTCATGTCTGAGGTGGTCTCTGAGCTCTTTCTCAAGCAATCCATTCACATCTAATGCTCTGTGTCAAACTTGAACTCAAGAAGAGTATTGTTTGCATTCTGTGTCTGTACATAAACGATTAAGGATTTTCGTCATTGAATCAATGCTGCAGTAGCCTAAGCTATGTGGGTTGTATCCTGCACAGGATATAATTGCTGGCCAGATTTCCCAAAGCTTAAGAGCACCTTCCATATGCCTAAACCACTGATAACTTGTGCTGGCAGGGAAGAAAGTCAGAAGTAAGAGTGCCAAGCCCTTCAGTCCCTTCTTGCTCCAAAGAGCACTCCTCTTTTGGGCTTTTGAAGATCGATGGTTGGCTTGACCATCTCCAGAGCTGGACAGATAAGTTCCATTTGGGGAAAAAACTTCCACATTTTTTAATCAAGAAACAGTACTTTGTAAAAGGCTCTCAGAAAAGACTACATGGAAAGAAAGCCTCGGATCACCCAGAAGAAATGAAAAATGCTACTCCAATGTGGGATCACCCACTGCATTTTACTTGGGAGCTCTGCACCACCACGTTTTACTTTGTAAAAGACTTTTTCAAATTTCTTCTGGTAAGAGAAAAAGAAGTTTCTGAAGATTCTTTGTGCGTTGAGTTAGAAATGGAATTGGAGGGAACAAATTGTGTTATATGAACTGGAGGGAACAAATTCTGTTATATATCTCCTTGCAGCAGATTTTGAGGAGAGTATTTTTTTTCTGATCATTTTCTCTGAAGAATTTTCTTTTTCTGAAACCAGCCATTGAGGGTATTTTATTATAGACTGCAACAAGCCTGATAGCCAGCCTTCAGACCCCAAGACAAGTAGATGATATATGGTTCTACAATCTTACAAATATTTATTTTGTAATCCAAGATATGGCCCTGCAGTGATTTCCATCTTAAATCCTTCTGCAGCTAAACATTTAGTAAATGCTAATCCATATCCCTCTGTCAAGGATGGGAAAGCTTTTGATAGATATGGAAAAAGCATGCATTCTTCTGTCACTCAAATTTTCACGATTATTAATTCTCAAGCACATGTGTTAAAGATGTTGCTTGCATCTTTTGAGAATATGAGGATCATAACTGCTACTTTTCCTTCATCTAATGATAAATTTGTAGTTTTCTGTTCTTGCTTCAGTTTCTCATGTAACCAAACAATCTTTGAAGTGTTCCACAGCAGCAGCTACTGGGTCTGTTACGAGAAGTTTTACATGGCTGTTTTCCCAAAGATGTATAAGCTGAAATTTTGAATCCTCTTCACAGGGAAGTTTTGTTTGGACCAACCACTGCTGAGGTACTGAAAAAATGTAATGAAATAGGAAAACTGATACAAGGGGTGACTCCGATATTTCGGCATTCCTTCACCAAGTTTGTTAAAAGTTTCATTCCTAATTCCAGACCTTTTTTACAAAAAAAAAAAAAAAAAAAAAAAAAATTAGCTTCAGCAAACTTCATACATGCAGATGTTAAAAAAAAAAAGAGGAAAGTCTTTCAGAAGCAAGGGCAGCCCACAATATCAGAATGACTATTTACAAAATTATACCCCCCCCCACACACACACACACACACACACACACACACACACCACTTCCACCTTGTCAAACTTTTAATTCTTCCCCAAAATCTGTTTCTGTCTTTGGCACCAGATAATCTCAAACAAATGATTTAGAGAATTATCCACCAGATCAGGGTTCTTTTTCTCCTGCTGGCTGAAGGGGTAATACAACTTGTTCCTCTCTGTCTTGCAGGCAGAGAGTTTTCTTCAAGAATGTTTTTGGTGCCAAAGAAAGCAGCTTTTTGAAGACCAGCTCTAGATGTTTCCTTTCTGAACCTGTTTAGTAAAGGTCCAAAGTTCAAAACCCCACACAGCCTGTTACATCCTATACCTCCTTTCAGTTTTTTGGTAACTGTAGATTTAAAGGATGCATATCACATTCCAAAGGCCACAGATTTCAGACATTTTTAAGACTTTTCTGTGTCCGAGTTACACTTCCTGTTGTTTGCATACCCCCTTTGGGTTGTCTGCTATTCCAAAAGTGTTTATGTAGTGTCTAGCGTCACTGACAACCTACTGTAGGGTGTTCACATTTTCCTTAGACAACTTGCTTATCTTTAGAGTCTTCTTCAAAATGTCAGGAATGTCTCACTTGGGTAAGAGATCTCATCCCTTTTTTAATTTCTCCAAATCTTTTGGGTTTCTAATACCATGATGGGAATGGACCGCATTCCTAAGTCAAAGTATGATTAAAGATCATGAAATTAATATTGTTTCAGTCTTTGATGTTAGTCAAAAGTGCTCTTTGCAGCACCTACAATGTGCCCAGTATTGACGCACTCTGCAATTCAGATGGAGTTACATGCATCAGTAACATATCTAAGTACGATTGTAAATTATTGTTTATAATACCCGTTGCTCCTACTACTATTGGAACTGTCTGTCTTCTTCCACATTGCCCTCGTTTCTGCCTGCAAATCCTGATATTTTATGACTTTGTGTCTCTCTGTACGTAAGACACTGTAGTCACTGGGTGTGACGATTTCAGTGATCAACGCTACTGTTGTCTTCTTTTCATGGACCACTATGTCCGGTGTCCTAGCTTCTGGCTTTTGAACTGTTGGTAATAGATAATCCCATGTAATGTAAACTTCATCATTTTCTATGATACTTTGTGGCTCATGTTTCCAGTGTTTTTCAGCCACTTCAGTACCATAATGTTTGCACAATCCCCAGTGCAGTAATCTTGCCACATTAATATGCTTTTCACTATACAGTCCTGCCATTAGTATGTCACAACCAGCAATGAGGTATGCAACTGTTTCCAATTCGATTTTACAAAACATACATTCGTTTGTTTCTCTCACATGTTCAATGGACTTTGTAAACCAATGTGTACGCAGCCCACTGTCTTGGGCCGCCAATGTTAACCTTTCATCTCTTGGTATGAATTTGCGTCTTCTTAACCATTCTTGCAGTTGTTTCTGATCAACATGAGGTTCTTCCAGAAGTTTTCTATACTTGCAACTATATTTATGCATTTTCCACATTTCTTGCCTTCTCATCTGGTCCTTCACCTTGTATTCTTTCTTTTGTTTTTTTGCACATTCAATTGCTACCTGATTTTTATCTACTTCTGGTTTGATTTCCATTCCTGCGTGATGCCGTTATGCTTCTGCTAGATTAAGCAGAGAAGTCATCTTAGATTTATTCTGCTCGTGTTTCAAAACTTTCACTATGTTTTGGGTCTTGTGAGGTCAGCAGATATGTGCGGAGTACCACGATTGCAACTCTGTACATGTAATCAATTTCAAGGAAGCCCATCCCTCCTTCAGAACGGGGAATATATAATCTTGGTATGCACTGAGTTTTATAAATAATTTGGTGGGCATGAAGCATCCTTCTTGTCTTCCTGTCTAATCTATTGAACACCTTTTTGGGCCAGTCAGTCACTCCAAAACTGTACATTAGGACAGGAAGAGCAAATTGGTTTATTGCTTGGATTTTGTTCCTAGATGTCAACGCTGTTTTCAGGATTAATTTAAGTCTTCTAAAGTATTCCTTACTAAGTTTTGTTCGCATTTGTTCATGTTTTATTGCTGATCCTTCATCAATTCCCAAATATTTATACACTCCCTCTTGCTCAAGTTCTTTCGTATCACATTCTTGTCCCAAACTGATGTTTTCTTGGTGCTGCAGCTTTCCTGCTTTAAAGGTTGCTTTTGCACATTTATCAAGACCAAATGACATTCTTATATCATCTGAAAAAGTTTTGACAACTTACAGTTGTGCTTTCAATTCCTCATCTGATGAGCTATGCAGTTTTAAATCATTGACAAAGAGAAGACAAAGATGTCTTTACACTTTGTTGTTTTCTAGGAGCCAAATTGTACTCATGGCCTATCCTGTTTATTAGACAGCTTAATAGGTTAAGGGCAAGGCAGAATAGCAGAGGTGACAGAGTGTCACCCTGGAATTATCCCTCTTTGAATTTTTATCCTTGGGATAATAATTTGTCCTTTATCATAGCTTAATGGCAAAGTGGTCTGCCACTGTTTCATGGTCACTGTAATGTAGTTGAAAAGTGTAGGATGCATCTTATACATTTTTAAGCACTATCTTATCCATGAATGTGAGATACTGTCAAATGCTTTTTTGTAGTCAATCCATGCCCTACTTAGATTTTTCCCCTTTTACAGTTCTCCACTATGACTTTATTTTACAACAAATGATCCTTTGTTCCATATGACTTTCTTTTATTGTCCTTTTGTTCAACTGCCATAATTGTGTTTTCATCTAAATGACTATAAACTTTGTCTGCATCCATTCCCTTGTATAGTTTATGCATTGTCAGAAGGCAAGTTATTGGTCTATAATTTTTAGGGTAACTTGCAGGTTCACTCTTAAGTAGGAGCATTGTTTTTCCTGTTAGGCAGGTTGGTGTTTGTTCAGGGTGCACATTTAAATAGTTCTTACTCATGGCTAAATCTTCATGCAAAGAAAGTTAGGTACTGCGTCTGGGCCTAGGGTTTTCCAATTAAAGGCTTTTCTTGTTTCAATCTCTCTGGCTGTTACTTTATCCCATTTCATATCATGTACCTTTAAACTTCTTATTCCTTGTTTTACTTCATCTAGCCATTTAGCATCTTTATATTCCACAGGATCGTCTCCAAATGTATCTAGTTCTTCTTTTTTGGCAGTCTTTCAATTCATTTTACCTTGTTTCCCAATTCTCTCTAAAATTTTTTGGGTCATCAGTAAATTGCTTATTTTGTACTTTTCTTTTATATTTATCTGCGTAGCTTTTAAGTTTTTCCGCCTGTGCTGAGATTTTTAATTTATTTGTGATAGTGCATGATAGGTCCTAGTCTGATCTAATACCGCGCATTGCTTTTATCACGTCTGTCTTCCTTAGTATTTTTGTTGATCTGTTCTTTCTTATATATATATTCTTGTAACAGCTTCACTTCTTGTCTTGCTTTATAGTTTTTATATTGAATACTCCCATGATGGCATTTGATTTCTCCCCTTCTTTTCCCTTACTGTCCTGTGCTTTTCTGGTGAGACTTTCTGTTATTATTTAACTGCACAGTAATACATCCTATTTACTTCTGTTATATCACATGAATGTCTATGAACAGCCTTGATTACTGTGTTCATTTGTTTTATCAAACTTCTGCGTTTTTGAGTTTTATTGACTTTCTGCAGTCTATTTCTTTCATTGATCTTAATATCTCTGTCTATTTAATCAAGCCAACTCTTCTCTTAGCTCATTTTCTTCTAAACTGAAGATACATTTTTTGTTTTCCGTTTCCTGTGGGCATTCTATAGAAAGTTCTATAGCATCTTCCTGTGGCACCTTCTCTTCAATTTCATCCTTTGCTGTGTCATATGGGAATTCACTGGCCTATCACTCCTCAACATTGACTGCATCAGAGATGTTCATCGTGTTACACTGCTGCAGTCATTACACTTGGGTTATCCTGCCGTCAGGCGGTTCCCCAGTCTACCTGAGTTCCAAAGTCTTGGTCTGGCATCGGTTGCAGCCGACTCCTGAGATTTTCATTCCGAATCCAGAACCGAAGTCTTCTAAAAAAGCTAAGTACCCCGTTGGGGAAACTTTTTCTCGTCTCAGACCGATGTCAGTAAAAGTTAATAACTGTATTTCTTGTGGGAAGCAAATACCTCATAAGGATTTCCACTCCTATTGTATTCCATGCCTAGGCCCTGACCCACGACGTCACTGGTTGTCAGTTTTGTGCTAACAAGCGCACTATTAAACGTCGGTTTGATTTTGCCCGACATTATTTTGGCAGAAAATTCAATTACACCATGCCTTCGGAACTTCTGATGACCGCAATGCATAAAAAGCGCAAGAACAAGGACAGGCATCCGTGGCCCAAAACTGACGATGAGGCCTCTTTTAGGCCTGTCGCCAGTTCTCTGGTTTTCAGCGAGGCGCCTACGCAGCCTCTGACGACTGCTTCCACAGAACCACAGACCGCCTCCGACTCCCACGTGGTGCTGGCTGGGCCTTCGGATGCACTAGGTTTTCAACTTTCCGATCCTAACCCTACAGAGGGAACCGAAGTAGCTGAGCAATCCACAGCTACAAAGGGCATTTTCAGACCTACCTAGTTAACCATTAAACCCTCTGCTAAGTCTAAGCCCCCTTAAAAGCAAAGAAACAGACACAACTCTCTCCAGGACAGGCTTCCATGCCTAAGAAACAAATGCTAAAAATGGCTGAGGTCCTAATCACCCTGATCATGGGGTCCCATCCCCCTCCTGATAAAAGGCCCAGACAGGATGCAGACTATGAATCTTCTGACCAGGTGTCCATTTCCTCTGACTCTTCCTCGGACCTAGGATATTCTTTACCCCCCTTATGAGGATTCTGATGCTGAGGAATCAATTCCATCAGCCTCTCTGCGTGAGGATTACTCCTTTGGGGAGACCTTACATACCATGAGGGAACATTTCCATTGGGAAGGCCAGGATTACTAAGAATCCAAGAAAAGGCTCGGAGACTTCCTTTTATTGCCTCAAGACAGACCCTTTGCTATCCCGCCAGTTTTAGATATTGTGGATGATGTGTACACTGAATCCAGTTTAAACCCCGATTCCTTACCCCCAGCCCCAGTTAAACCTGATAGATATTACAGAGTCCCCGACTCTCACAAATTTCTGTACAAAAGCCCTGTTGCTGACCCTGAAACTATTTCTCAGGGACCCAAAGGGATTAAGGTCTCATCAGCAAAAAACCCAGTTCCCTCTGACAGAGATTCCAGAGCATAGACAGATGGGGAAAGAAGGTATATACGTCTGCAACTTTAGCAATGAGAGCCTCGAATTGCCAGTTTCACATGCTAAAATATCAGCAATTTTTGATGTCTCAGTTGAAACAAAAGATGCTTCCAGATTCAGATCCTCCTAACTTTAAAGAAATGCAGGATTTATTGCATGCAGCTGAACAAGTGGGAAAACATACTTTGCAATGTGGGTTTGATTTCTTAGAGGCCTCCTGTAGAGTAGCAGTTACAGGCTCTGTCATTAGAAGGCATACTTGGTTAAAAGAACATACGTTACCAGATCATGTTAAGGTCAAATTATTGGATGCACCTTTGCAGCTGTTTGGAGTTAAGGCAGAGGAGGTATTAAAGAAGATGGAGGATAAGGCAAAATTTATGCAAATGGTGAAAGATTTCTTACAGGTTCAGCCTCCTCGTTTTAGCAGAAATTGGCCAACAAAGAATTGGTCCTTTCCAGTCACAGATAGACCTCAAAGGGGCAGATACAGACATCCAAGAGGTAGAGGTCAGGCACAAGGCCCCGACAATGGGGTACACCAGGCCAGAAAGAAGGGAAAACAGGCCTCAACCTTTTAAAAAGCAGCCTCAATGACTTTCCACTGCAGCTGCCAAACAGCTCTCTCTTGGCAGCCCCCTTAGGAGGAAAACTGGCACTTTTCTATCACAACTGGCATTGCATCACCAAAGACAAATGTATTCTCAACATTGTATCTCAAGGTTACAAGTTCCACTTACACACTCTGCCAAGGCTAAAAGGAATGCCAAATTTGCCACCAAATCAATGGGCAGAGGCTCAAAAACAAATTACAGCACTCATGGACATGAGAGCTATTCAAAAGGTACCACCACAAGAACAAGGACAAGGATTTTAGTCAAGACTCTTTGTGGTTCCTAGAAAGGACAAAGCCTGGAGACCCATTCTGGACCTTTCTTCAGTAAACACTTACCTGGATGTTCCGAAATTCAGGATGTTGACACTACATCAGCTTCTTCCCATGCTGGGCAAGAAAGCTTGGCTCGTGACTTTGGACCTCAAAGAGGCATACCTGCATGTCCTTATCAGACAAAACTGCAGAAGATACCTCAGATTTCTAGCTGGTTCAATGCACTATCAATTCTCTGCACTGCCCTTTGGCTTATCTACTGCGCCCAGCGTCTTCACAAAGTGCCTGGCACCAGTAATTGCATTTTGCAGGCAAAAAGGAATTCAAATTTATCTCTACCTGGACAACTGCCTGATTCAAGCAGAGAGCAAGGACATTCTACTAATGCATCTGGCGTATGTAAAAAAGTTATTAAGTTGCCTGGGGTACACAGTAAACGAAAAGAAATCAAAACTAGTGCCCTCACAACAGATAATATTCCTGGGTGCCAGCTTGAGCACAATGGCCCAGATGGCTTATCTCACGCCAGACAAGCAAGGACAACTGACTCAATATTTTCATTTAATGGCAACAAAGACTCAACTCCCTGCAAGAAAATTTCTGCAGGCCTTGGGCTACATGGCATCTTGCATACTACTAATTCCATATGCCAGACTGCATATGAGGAAACTGCAATGGTACCTAAAGAGTGTATGGTCTCAACACTGTCAAAGTTTGGAAACATTTATACCACTAATTCCTTGCCTACAACAGGAGTTTCGATGGTGGGCACAAGCTTGTCACCTCAACAAGGGACAGCCTTTCACTCAACCTACAGCCAGGCAAACACTGACAACAGATGCATCGGATTACGCCTGGGGAGCACACATGGCAGGAAAATGTATCCAGGGCAATGGGAACTGAACCCACAAATATTCAGAATGATAACACAAAAATGGTGGAGCCCGGACATAGATATGTTTGCTTCCCCAAAGAACTGCCAATTACAGAAATTCTGCACAAGGAGCTACCATCCATAAGCATGGAAAGTGGATGCCCTCTCATTCAGCTGGAAAAAACTACAATTATACACTTTCGCTCCTTTACCTCTCCTTCCAAAGGTACTCATAAAAGCCAGGCAGGAAGAGCCAAAGATGATCCTGATTGCACCAGACTGGCCACGCCAGTACTGGTACCCAATCTTAAAGAACTTGGCACAAGAACCACCCTGGATTTTGCCTCAAATCCCACAGTTGCTGACACAGCACAACAATCAGATACTTCACAGCCAGCTAAAGACCTTAAATCTAGCTGCATGGAAAATTCCTTGGTCAAGCAAGCAAATGCCTCTCTCCAAAGCTGTTATGGATGTCATTCTGGAGGCCAGAAGGCCTAGCACCAGGAAAGCATACTCTGTTCCAGGCACAGAATCTCTTCCATTTATCCAAGCGCACAGCCTTGACCCTCTTGTCCCAAACATTCCTCAGATACTGCAATACTTAACTGAGATGCTGGACAAGGGTCTGTCTTTTTCATCCATCAAGATCCACGCCTCAGCTGTCTCTGCTCATTACAACACGGATCCACCAATTTTCTCTAATACTTTGCTCAAACAGTACCTCAGAGGGGCTAAAAACATAAGACCACCCCGTAGAGCACCTACACCAACTTGGGACCTCAACTTTCTTTTGGAAAAATTAACTTTACCTCCTTTTGAGCCAGCTAGCACAGCAGAATTAAAATACATCTCTTGGAAAACTGCTCTGCTACTGGCAATAACATCAGCACGAAGAGTTTCAGAATTACAGGCACTAATTGCAGTGGGACCTTTCCTCCTCTTCCACCAGGACAGGGTGTCTTTAAGAACTAACCCTACGTTTATGCCAGAGGTGGTATCAAGTGTGGCTCTAAACCAAACTATTCACTTGCCAACTTTTTATCCAAAACCACAGAACAAAGGGGAGAGACTGCTACATTCTTTGGACATTCACAGACAGTTACGCTTCTACTTGGACAAAACCAAAGCTTTCAGAAAATCTGAGCAATTATTGGTAGCATACGCTGCAGGAGCACAAGGAAAAGCCATTTCAAAGCAGACTATTTCAAAATGGATAGGGCATTGTATACATTTCTGCTATACTCACCATGGGAAACCTGTAACTAGCAGCATTAGATCTCACTCCACCAGGGCAACAGCCACTTCAACTGCCTACCTAAGAGGAGTACCTACCAAGGATATTTTGGAAGCAGCAACTTGGAGTTCTGTGCATACCTTCACCAAACATTACCATTTGCCTTTATACTCTAAATCCAGAGCTGGCTTCGCCACTGCTGTACTGCAGGGCCTTATAGCCACCCCTAATGCCTTATAGATCCAGCCTCCCTACCTCAGCTTTGGGATTCCACCCAAGTGTAATGACTGCAGCAGTGTAACACGATGAACATAGTGCAGTTTTGTACCTACCATACATGTAGATGTTCGAGTGTAAACACTGCTGCAGTCCAGGTTACCCTCCCTCCTTCCCCTCTTACTTTCTGGTACTTACCTAGGTCATCTACCCTTTATTACCTATGGGGAGTATTTGCTGGTAACTAAAAATGGTTGTTTGCTTTACTTTTGTATTGTTTACTAGCAATTTGCATTACCTACCAATTTGGGGGCACCTGACATCTGGGGCAAGAAAAACTGAAGAAAATGGCATTGGCTGCATCTTATATACCCCTGTCGCACTGACATCAGGGAGGAGGCGACAGCAACCAATGCCGGACCAAGACTTTGGAACTCAGGCCGACTGGGGAACTGCCTGACAGCAGGTAACCCAAGTGTAATGACTGCAGCAGTGAATAGACTCGAACATCTACATTTATGGTAGGTACACAACTGTACTTTACTAATCTCCGTTTTTACTTTTCCTCTATCTTCTTATTTTTTGTACTGTAAAGTTTTCCATGTTTGGATTCCTTTGCCTGCATTTCTCTTCAGATATCTTTGGTGTTGCTCTTTTTGTAATGGTTAGTTTTGCATTCACCTTTGCGTAAATATTACACTGTATTAAATCTCTTTTTCTTTCCCATGTCCATATTTCTTCTTGATATGTCTCCTGGTCTTCCTGCTTCTCTCTACTTTGGGGATTCACGCCATCATGCTGTGATGTATCCTGTTAGACCTTCTACACCAAATCCTTCACTTCGCAGGCACTCCATAACTTCATTGTCTGTTTTTTTTTTACTTCTGCTTTACTGATCTTTTCTACAGTCCCTCTTTGTGATATTTTTTTATTGTGAAATTTTCCATATCCAGATGCCTTTGCCTGTATTTCTCTTCGAATATCTTTGGGGCTGCCTTCTGTATATTGATTAATTTCTCTTTCTGCTTTGCATAAATACTGTACCATGTTAAATCTCTTTCTTTCCCATGTATATATTTCTTTTGTATACTTTTCAAAAATTTCTAGAATTTGTTTATATTTTCACAGTTCCTCAGATTCTTCTTTTTCCAAATAAATCAAACTTTCTTGATATATGTACTGTTTTATTAATGAATACAAATTTTTATTTGAAGCTTCTGACTGTTTTTTCTTATGGAAGTATTTTTCTTTCTTCTAATTTCTCTCAGTTCTTTTGTATAGCTCGTGCCTGGAAAATTTGGGCTTTTTACATAACCGTAACAAAACATAATTTCTTTCTTATCCTCAGTAGTCCACTTTATCGTCTTTATGGCTTTTCTTTGGCCTATCAGTTTTTGTGGACTACTACTTTCTTCTACAATGGGGGGAGGCATCCTTGGCCTGGCCCCATTGTAGGAATGTTTCTGTGTTTTGAGGATTCTACACATTCATCTTTTCCAGTCCTGGCACCAGTGTGCCTACCATGATTGGGCACTTTTTATCCTGTGTCTTGTGCATCCAGCTCTCTTTTTTTTAATTTTTAACATATTTCTGTCTATGATATATGCTATATAAATACAGTCTCTATATCAGTGTCGTCTTGGTGAGATTTTGTGGAAAACAGGGTCCACCTTGTGAAGGTACTCACCAAGACTTGAAGATTAATTCAATTTCAGCAATACTACCCCTTGCTTTGATGACTTATCTCTCCATTTGGTCCTTCAGTATGGGTTTCCAGGAGAACATTCAGAAATCTTTAATTCCATCCCAAGGAATTGTATTCCTGACATCTGAATACATCCCTTCAAAGAGCTTTTCTCCTACAGGAAAAAGTAGATCTATATCTAGATTTATTCATGAGTTTTTCTATTCACTCAAGGAATTCAGCAAAGGAATTTCTCTGGATATTAGAATGTGAATCTATTATGCTTGTTATTCCTCTAGTCAGACTCCAAATGAGAAAGATCCAATGGTACCTAAAGTCTGTATGGTCACAACATTAACAGTCCTTGATTTTTCATATTCCAGTTTTGGGATTTGTAAAAAGGGAACTGCTTTGGTGGAAAGACTAGGTTTTATTTGAATTCAGGTCTCCAGTTCTCCCTTCCAGATCCACTGCAGTCTGTAACAGCAGATGCTCCACATTTTGCTGTGTGTGTGTGTGTGTCTTTGGGGACAAAAGTGTAAGGTCTGTGGAATAAAAATACAGACCAAAACACACAAACATCAAAGAACTGTTGACAGTAATAAATGCAATCACCTCTCAGTCATCCGTGGTTACCAGGACTTCTACAACTGCTCACAGACATCACCACAATGATGCGATATGTAAACAAACAGGAGGGGTTCCAGATCACTTCCTCCCTGCAGATTAGCCATGATAAACTGAGATTTAGAAGTTCAGCACAACCTCAATCTACAGGTTTCTTACATTCCATCAGAGCAAAACTTTGTGGCAGATGAACTGAGCAAGATGAGGACAGACATTCATGAAAGAAAATTGAATCGGGGGGGGACTCCTAGTATTTGATCCAGCTGCGGGGAATACCTGCGATAGATTGTATGACACCATTCACAACAAATAAGTGGAAAAAATCCTGCTCCAGGATTTATTGCAAGCAGACCTGGAAAAACTGATGTGTTTTCATTCCCTTGGACAGGAATGTTCCTTTATGCCTTTTAAATGACTTGTGCAATTCTTGCTGTCAAGTGGCTAAGCACTCCTTGCACTGTGGGTGTGATGCTCTGGAAGCTTCCAGCAGGACATTAGTTATAGAATCCATCATTAGAAGACATGCCTGGCTGAGAGAAACAGTCCCTCCCTGAACATGTGAAATCCAGTCTGTTGGATGCTCCCTTGGACAGAGTTTTCTTTTTGGCCCCAAGGCTGAAGCCGTGATTAAGAAAATGGAGGATAAGGCCAAATCCAGCAAATGGTCAAGGACTTTCTTTAGGTTCAATGTCCTCACTTCAAATGCAATTACCCTACCAAACACTGGTCCTTTCTGGCCTCACAGTCTATGCCTCAAATTAGTTGACTTCAAAGAAAAAGGAGACAAAGGCAGCACCAGTGACCGATACAGTGGCAAGCAGATTCCAATATGCCTGTGGGGTTCTGACAACAGGGACCCAGCAGGGAGCAATCATGACAATTCCATGATATGCCCTTTCCCCTTAAACTGCAGTCCCACTCCTCCCTCCCTAACCCTTCTCAGACTAGGAGCATGTCTGTCCTCTTTAAAGAATTGGACCGCCATTACCAGGTTCATAGCATAGGTTCATAGCTTGGTACTAGGCTATCAGCCCTAGGGCCTATACAAGCCTAGCCATAACAATTCCCTGGCTGTTTCTTCCCACACTATTTAATTCCCTGGACCCCTGTCTAGCAGGACGATTGAAGTGATCACCGGGGTGAATTTACTTTCTCCCATCCAGTCGTCAAGGTTCTTTTGAAGAGGGCCAAAGAGGCACTCTGCTTGACATGTATGGGCAATCTATTCCAGAGTCTGAGGAGTCTCTGGGTCAGGAACCTATCCCTCCAGCATGTTTTGTTTATTGTGATGACAAGGTTTAGATCCCTGGAGCATGTGGCTCTGACGGATTGGGATTTCTTTAAGTGTAACATGTCCAACAGCTCTGGGTTTGACATGGCCTTGTATGTTAAGCAGAGATCGCCTCTGAGTAGACGATATGGGACAGAGTATAGCTGGAGTTTTTTAAGGTGGTCAGCGTAGGGCATCTGCTTTAGGCCGGTGATTATTTTTTTTAGTGAGGTATTTCTGCGGCCTTTCCAGTTGTTGCAGATGTCTTGAGAGGTACATACCAATCGGGGCATTGTATTCTATAATGGGTCTAATGAGGGATGAGTACAATGGGACAATGACCTCCTTTTTCTGGATGAAAAGCCCTTAGAGATGAGGTGTGCCACATAGAAGGATTTCCTGACTGTTGTGACGATGTGGTTATTGAAGGTGAGAGTACTGTCCACCTGTGTTCCTAAGTCTCTTATCACACTTTCGGTGTTTGGTGTACTGCCACCTATATGGTAATTCACGATACATGTTTTTTCCCAAAGGGGATAACTATACATTTCTTGGCATTGAGCTTGAGCCCATGGTCTGTCACCAAGCATCTGTTTCTGTAAGGCCTTTTTGTAGAGTATCCACATCATTTGAGGATTCAATAATGGCTCCCAGTTTGCAGTCATCTGCGAACTTTGTTAGCCAGAGTCCCTAAGTGTTGGCCAGTACTTCAGAGAAGTAGATGCCAAACAAGAGCGGTCCCAGGACTGAACCCTGAGGTACTCCACTAGTCACTTGTCTGGAGCTGGATTTGGAATCGGCTACTTTTACAGTGTGGGTTCTGTCAGTAAGCCAGTTAGCAACTCATTGGGTGACGTAGGGATTAATGTCCAGCTTAGTAAGTTTATCTATGATTCCAGAATGGGGGATGGTGTCAAAGGCCTTGGCAAGGTCTAGATAGGCAGTGTGGACCACCTTCCCCCTGTCCATGGCTCTGGAGACTGATTCGAAGAAGTCATTCAGGTTCAGGAGACAAGATCGGCCCTTCACGAACCCAAACTGGGTGGGGTCCAGTGTTTGAAGGTTGCCAATGTCTTTGTTTATAAGTTCCATGATAATACGCTCCATGGCCTTGCAGATAAGGCTTGTCAGACTGATGGGACGGTAGTTTCTGGGATCCAAGGTGGATCCCCCCTTGTGGAGTGGGATAACTGTAGCTCTGCACCACTCAGTGGGCAAGAAACCTGAGGTGAGGCTATGATTAAACATGACAAGTGAGGTGCCAGTTCATATTGTAGTTCATGTAATACACAGCCCGGGATGTCATCTGGTCCCATGGATGCTGTATTCTTAGCTTTGGAGAGTGCATTTTTTACCTGTGTGGCCTTTATTACCGGAATTTGGCAATCTTCCAGTATTGAGATGGGCCATTTAGGGTGTGAGAGGGGGATGAAGTTGGTACTGAATCGATCTGCCAGGATATTGGCAATATCCTTGGGATCAGTATATTTAATGCCATTCTGTTTTAGCTCAGAGCAGATCTGAGCATTGCCATTTAGATTCTTGACATAGTTATAGAATGCCTTGTGGTTGTCTTTGGAATCTTTGGCAATTTTCTTTTCGTAACTAGCTTTGGAGGATTTTATGAGGGATCTCAGTTTCTTACTGAGGCTGATAAGGGAGTTTTTTGCATCCTGGGATTTTCCTCTTCTGCAACAGTTTCTTCCTTTTGTTGTAAAGTTTGTTTATGGCAGGGACCACCGGATTGGCTTTCTTTTTTTTTGGATGAGAGCATCTTGTTTCTATTTGGGATGGCACAATTCATGCATGAGTGGATGTGCTTCTACAGTGCCTTAGTGTAGGATTCAGCAGTTGAACTTTCAGTTCCTGTCTGCATGGGTGTCATGAAGTTTGTCACTTCTGACTTGAGTAGCTTGAAGTTGGCTTTGGAGAAGTTTTTTATGGAGGTTTCCTTACTGGGGGGGTGGGATGTGGATGTTAAGGGTGATTAGCTTATGGTCAGACCTGACTAACGAGGGGGTGAGCTTAGGTGTGGAGCATCGATTTCCCATGTTGGTAATGACCAGGTCTAGGATCTGTGGGTACTGAAATTATATAAAGAGGTTACAAAGTCCAGTTTTCAGACAGCCTCTAATTCAAGTCAGGTTTCCCAAATATTCCACCAAACTAACAAACAGAGGCCTTAAAGCAAATATGCCCCTTGTGCACCCAAGACTCTGTGGAACCAGTACCAAATACATTACAAGGAAAAGGATTTTTTTTCCCTATTCTCCAGAAAAGAGGGTACCTGGAGGCTGATTCTGAACCTGTCAAGGCTCAACAGATTCTTGCAGGTATCAAAATTCAAAATGCTAACCCTTCTAAAATTGCTGCCCAAGATCTCACCCAGTGCTTAAATGGTAACCTTAGATCTAAAGGATACATACCTCCACATCCCCATAGAAAAATCTCACAGACGGTTCTAGTGCTTCAGAGCAGGTGTGAAGCATCATCAGTCTGTGTGCTGCTCTTTGACTTCTCTACTGCTCCCAGGGTTGTCACAAAATGCCTAGCCACAGTGGTAGCCTTCTGCATATCCGAGGGCATTTACCTCTACATAGACTCTACATAGATGACTGCCTCATTCAGGCAACAGATCAAGAAAAATTCATAGCACATCTGCTTTACACCCTAAAGATCCTAGCTTCACTGGGGTTCACCATCAGTACACAAAAGTATCACACCATCCCCACCAACAGGATTGTGTTTCTGGGGGCTTTGCTGGATTCCTCATTTCAGAAAGCCATCCTTCCTCCAGACAAGGTTACCTTTCTAGCCCTGTACTTTCAGAAGCTACCTCACAGCCGGAGTGTTCCTCAGAGCCTGGGGTGTCATGGCCTCCTGCATCCTCATGAAACTGCAGTGGTACCTCAGAAATGTGTGGTGCCAGCATTCTCAATACCTTAACTTCAGGTGAAGCTTCTCCCTTGCCTCTGGAAAGAGTTTGCCTAGTGGACCCGAGCATGCTTCCTTAACCTGGACTTTCCCTTCAGGTTCATCCTTCAGGACCAGACTCTGATCATACATCCATCAGAAATAGCCAGGGGTGCCCACTACAACAACTTGCAGACTCAGGGCAGATGGGACTCCCATTCTAAGAATAAATGCATCAGTGTAAAGAAGAAATGACCATCCAAAAAGGTCCAATTGCCTCCTAAGATCAATTGAAACTGGTAGTACTTCTAGTAAAAACAGACAATACCACGGTTATGTGGTACATAAAAAAGTAGGGGGGACTCACTCTTACCCTCTTTGTCACCTAGCCATGGACCTTTAGGAAACTACCTAGGTCTACACCTCATGGCACAGCACCTACCAGGAGAAACCAATCAACTGAACGGATCACCTAAGCAGGAGCCTATTAGACCCTCATGAGTGGCAACTGCATTGGCAAATTTTTCTCAGCACAGCCAAAGATTGAGGTGCGTCACCAAATAAAATGCTCATTGACCAAAACAATGTCAGCCTGGGAGACAAATACCTTCTCCTTCCCTTGGACAGGCCAATTTCTTTATCCCCCCAAAAAAACACTTGCAACCCAGGGTACTACTGAAGATGAGGGAAGAAGGGCCAAGGATCATTCTCATAACCCCATGCCAGCCAAGGTAGCACTGGTATCCTCTGTTACCCAGTCTAAACAAGAAGGAACTGTGGCTGCTGCCCCAGCGAGTGGGCCTATTAATACAGAACAAGGGCAACAGGATACTCCCCTAACCTGAACACACTCCAATTAACAGCCTGGATGGTATCTTGAGCCCATGGGGGGCGGCATCCCTCGACATACAGGTTCTGGATATTCTAAAATAAGCAGAAGACCTAGCATAAGAAACTTTTACTCTTCCAAACGGAAGAGGTTCACTATGTGTTGCAAACAAAAAGGGCAGAGCCCTCTTGAAGCTCAGGTGTCTCTGATCCTTTCATACTTATCAGGACTTTGACAAATTAATTTCTTATTTCTCTGTTGAAATTCATGCTTCTTCAATTTTAGCTTATCTGCATAATCAACCCACTCTCATCTTCCAGTCTCTCATGAAACTGTTCCTGTGAGAGGTTATCCACATTAGACTCTTGAGGAAAATCTTCTGTTCACCAGTGGGATCTGAGTTTCATTCAGAAGATGCTCACCCTCCCACCTTTTGAGCCATCTGCCTCCACAGACATCAAATTCCTGACCCGGAAGACCTCTTTCCTGATGGCTATTATTTCAGCTATAAGGGATTCAGAGATTCATGCCCTTATGTGTGTGGAACCTTTCATCACTTTCCACCCTGAAAGAGTCTCTCTTAGGACCAAGCCTTCCTTGATGCCTAAAGTGGCTACAAAGATCTCTTTAAACCAGACCATCCACTTGCCTACCTTCTTTCCTAACCCTCAAAACAAGGGGGAACGAATCCTTCACACTTTGGATGTGCATAGGCAACTATGTTACTGCTTGGACAGAACAAAGAATGTCAGAAAGTCAGACCAGCAATTTGTGGCCTTTGCCTGTAGCTCTGTGGAGAGACCAGTTTCTAAATGATTTGCAAATGGATCTCCCACTGAATCTTATTTTGCGATAGCCATCATGGAAAGAAACCTGAAGACCCTTTGAGGTCACACTCTACTAGTGCTACTGCTACATCTACTGCCTTTCTTTAAGGGGGTAGCCACTAAGGACACTTTGGAAGCTCTTACTTGGCCATCTCTGCATATGTTCAACACAAATTATTACCTTCCAGCCTTCTCCACATCTAGAGTGGGGTTTGCCACTGCCATCTAGTAGGGCATCCTTTCCTTTCTATAAACTTTCCATCCACCTTCCTTTCTGCTTTGGGAGTCATCCCATCAGTTATGACTGTAACAGTGAAACACGAAAGACATAGTGTACACTTAACATAAATGCAGATGTTCGAGTGTATTCACTGTTGCAGTATTCTTTGTCTCCCTCCTTCCCCTCTTGCCCCACGGGATTGGGGTGGATATTCTCCTCTCTTCTTACAGGTTGTTTCTTTTTATGAAGGTTAAAAAAAAAGCAACCAGTGTGAAAGAAGACAATTTCCAAATAGTTGTCCTTTGCAATTTCATTTTGTTATTCCCATCATAACAAGTCAATTCCAGGCAAAGGCAAGGCACATTCTGCTAAGGTTTGGCTTCTTCAGTGTTTTTTTGGGAATTAGAGGAGTGCAGAAGTATTCTGGAGGCAGCAGATTAGTCCTCTGCATACTTTTACAAAGCACTATAAACTAGACCCCCTTCTCCAGGTATAGAGCAGGCTTTGCTTGGACTATTCTCCAGGGCCTTTGGACCCTCATCCTTCATCCTCTTCCTTCTCCAGGTATAGAGCAGGCTTTGCTTCGACTATTCTCCAGGGCCTTTGGACCCTCATCCTTCATCCTCCTCCCAGACATTCTATGCTTCGGTATTCTATCGATATAGCTTGGGCTACTGCAGCAGTGATCTAATGAGGTACAGTTGTACAAGTAAAGTTACCATAACAGTAGATGGTTGACTAGATCATTGCTGCAGTAGCTGCTCCCTCCATCCCTGCATTCCCCCATCCCCGTTGTGTTTTTTAATAATGTATTTGCCAGGGTGAGAGCACTTGATGTTAAGTTGTTTATCTCGCATTCATTCTTGCTGGTTGGGTTCGGAGACCATCCTCTGCTCCGACTCTGCCATCTTCAAAAGCTCGAGAGCTGCTTAATGGCTTGAGGTCCCCCTATATCCCATGATGCCTGGCGCTAGATACCCAGATCTCGTTTGCCGCTTCTGCTGCGAGGTTGTTCTAGTGGCTCAGGTCGTATAAAACTTTATTATTGTATTTTCCTTGTCAAAACTGTCAGGTTTAGTGTAGAATTAGTCATTAGATTAGACTGTTGTATTGTCGTTAGTTTTCTGTAGTTTCTGATTACTTCTCCCCAAGAAACTTGTTTAAGTTAGAGATTTTCCCCTCCCCCCTTCTCTGCCTTTCCTTACCACAGAAAGTTTTTCCGTTTTAGTTAGAGGACAACCTTTTCTTTTTATTTTCCTTAAAAAAAAAAAAAAAAAAAATGTATATATATATATATATATATATATATATATATATATATATAATTTCCTTAGTATCATTGTTAGCGTTTAGTGATAGTTATCTATAGTTTGTAGTACTGCTTGTAGTTTTTTGGTTGTGGTAACTGTAGTCTGCAATTTTTAGTGGTTAGTACTTAACCTTTTGTGTGTGTTTCTTGTCCTTGGTTTTCTTTCAGGATGTCCAAGGATCCTGAACCGTTCGGATTCAAGAAGTGTGACTCATGCTGTCAGAAGATGTCTCTGACATGACAGATGGCCACACTTCTTGTGTTTATTGTCTGGACTCCATGCACCTGCAGGACTCTTGCTTGATTTGCCATGCTTTCAGTCCAAGAGTCCTGCAGGAGCGCAAAAACAAATTGATTCTGAGGGGTTTGCTTAAACCTCAAGATTCACTGGCAAAGGCTCAGCCCCAGAAATCTTCCAGGCCACCTAAACCTTCGGCTCCCAGTTCAGAGCTGTCATTGGGTGAAGCCATACAATCCATCTCGGCTCTGGCTGGAACCGATGTTCCTCCCTCCCAATCGGCTCTGACATGTTCCTCGGAGCAGTCTGAGAGTCGAAAAATATCCAGGTCTTCTTCTCTGGAGTCTATACGTTTGGCTCCGAAGTCGCCACTGCTCCAATCGGAGCGTAGTCATCGCTCATCCCACTCTTCTCGGTCCTCTAGACTTTTGGACCATGACTTGGAAAGCTTGGTCAGTAGGCTGTTAAAATCGCAGGCCCTAGCCAAAATGTTGTCCAGCCCCCTCATCAGGTGTCTGGTCCATCCACAGCTGTAGATATTCCTCCTCCGACTCATTCTATGAGCTCGGAACCAGAGTTCGTTGGGGTCCGACTCGTCGAATCGTTGGCTCCGATACCCTCTCCTTCGGTTCCGTCGTCTGCTCTGATCCCTTCCGTGGTACCTTCCCTGGAGGGATCTGGGCGCCGAGACTCCCTCGTCGGCTCCGAGGGGGCCAGTGGCATCGTACCCTTGTCCGACCCCGCTCTCCCCCTTGGGGCTTCAGCTCGGGTGAGTTCAGCTCCCACATCTGCCTCGGAGCCGTCCCCCTCGGTGTGGGGAGGGGTTCTGGCTTCTTCGGAACCGGAGCGCCCTCTGGGTCCAGGCAGGGATGCCTTCGAGGTGATGAGGAGTGTACTGGCCCCCGAGCCAGTCCCATGATCGACCCCATTGGCTCCTCCCCCTAGGGTGCCTGCGTCAGCCACTGCCCCTCTTCCAGACCCCAAGCGTGGGGTTCCAGCGCTCCAGGACACCCCCTTGGGTGTATCCTCCTCTTCCGAGGCCTCCCCTGATCATTCAGAGGAGCCACCTCGCAAGAAGAAATGCAAGAGGAAGCATGTTGACTCCCCCGAGTCTATCACATCAGATACCAACTTAGAGGAGTCGGAAGGGTCCCCAAGATCCCCCTCTGAAGAGGTCTCATTCTCAGACATCCTTGAGATGCTTAGGCAGAGGGGGAACTGGACTGCCCTAAGCCCTTCCGAGGATGAGTCAGTATTCCTGGACGCGTTTGGATCCCGACCTTCCACCTCCTGGGTGTCTCCGCCTTTCGACCCACTGATGTCTGTGGTGGCTCGGAAGGCATGGACAGCTCCAGACACAGTGGAACCAACCCCTAGAAGACCTGCCAAATTCATTACTGCACCGCAGGACAAACAGTTCTTGACCAAAGGTGTCCCTGTTGATGCCATGGTGGTAGCGGCGGCCACAAAGAAGGAGTTGGCTGAAACTTCTTCATCTGTCCATCCCCCTAACAAGAAGTCCAGGACGATGGACAGATATGGGAAGCAGATGTTCTCTTCAGCGACCTTTTCCATGCGGTCCCTGAATTACCTGTGCCACTTTACCCATCTTCAGAGGGATCTCCTGAAAGAGCTTGGAGATACCCTTCAAGATCCATCTGGTGAGGGGGCCCAGGCTAAGGCAGCCTCCCTGCTGGCGACTCTTAATTCAGTGGTGAACTCCTCCATAAGGCTCATTTCGTATGCAGCTGATGGTGCGAGTAGAGCTGCAGGCACAGGTGTGGCCCTAAGGAGGCACACTTGGATGTGGCTATGTAACTTTGCGGAACCTTTCAGAGCGTCTTTCACCAACCCCCCCTTTTGATGGTTCCTCTCTCTTTGGATCACAGGTGAAGGATACCCTTACCAGGTGTGAGCAGGAAGGCAAGACTCTCTCTGCTGTAGGAGTACGTTTTTCCACTCCTTCCAGACCATATCCTAAGGGTCAGAAGAGTGGAAAGATGAGGTTCCGGAAATCCCAAGGAGCCTTGCCGGACACATGTGGTGAGTTCCCATCCAGGGGCAGAGGAGGGAACAATAACAGATGCTGCCCTCGTGGCGGGGGGGGGGGGCCGCAAAATCAGGGCAGCAGAGAATCTTTCTCTGAGAAGCCCTTCCAGCATCCTTGAAGGGTTGCCCGGCTGCCCACCTCTGGAGGCAGTCAGGGGAAGATTATTGCTGTACCCAAGAGCCTGGCAAGACATAGCACAAGACAAATGGGTATAGTCCGTCATATCCGGAGGCTACAGAATTCCCTTCGTTCTCGCTCCCTTAAATCAAACGAGTCCCTTCCAGACGGTCCACCCAATCTAAGGGACCAAGCAGTTCAAGAAGTCTCAAAACTGCTAAGAAAAAGGGCCATCCAGCAAATCCTAGCAGACCAACAGGGATCCGGAATTTACTCAAGGTTCTTTTTGGTACCAAAAAAGACAGGGGACTGGAGACCCATTCTGGATCTCAGCAGACTGAACAGGTCTGTACAAAGAACGAAGTTCCGGATGGTCACGCTACAGTCCATTTTGCCCTTCCTGGGTCAGGACAATTAGATGTGCTCTATAGATCTTCAGGATGCTTACTACCACATCAAAATGGACAGACACTCCAGAAGATTCCTTCACTTCCGGCTGGGAGCCAGCCATTATCAGTTCAGAGCTCTGCCCTTTGGTCTCACCACAGCCCCCAGGGTGTTTACCAAATGTATGGCAGTAGTTACCGCTCACCTGAGACTGCAAGGATTCCAGGTGTTTCCATATCTTGACGACTGGCTCCTCACTGCTGCCACCAGACATCACCTTCTGCGAGCCAGAGACTGCACTATCGACACTTGCTCCAGGCTAGGTATCACAATAAATTTGGAAAAGTCTGCATTGTTACCCTGACCCTGTCAATCTATCACCTTTATAGGCGCAAATTTAAATACCAAAGACATGTTAGCGAGCCTCCCACCAGACAGGGTGTTAGTGATTCGTCAGCATGTGAAGACTTTATTAGCATGCAAAAGAATTCAAGCCAGGTTTGTCCTTCAAACTCTGGGTCTCATGGCAGCAGCGATCGTACTTGTCCCTCTAGCTCGTTTTCACATGAGGATTCTCCAGTGGCTTCTTTTCACCCAATGGTCCTTCTAGCAGCTTCCCATGTCTTACATTATTATGATCACACAAGCATGCAAGAAGCACCTTGCGTGGTGGATGGTCTCCACATAAGTGCTCCACGGCAGACCATTTGTTCTCCCCCCTTCAGTTGCTACGATGACCACGGAACCTCCCTAATCGGGTGGGGGGGGGCATTATCAGGGCAGAACAGTCCAAGGCACCTGGCAACCTCATGAGTACCATCTGCACATAAATGTCTTGGAGATGAGGGCTGTGCTGTTAGCATTGCAGGCTCTTCAGGACTCTTTCCTACCAAGACCATTGCAATTCAAATGGACAATATGTCTGTAGTGTGGTACATCAACAAGCAGGGCGGAACCAGGTCCTACCCCCTATGTCGAGAAGTACTCGGACTCTGGCAGTGGACGATCTCTTCTCAACGGTTTTACAACGCACATACCTGGGAGGTTCAATGTCAGACAGACTGAGCAGAGCAATTCTCATGCCTCACAAGTGGTCTCTGAACCAGGTAGTTGCAGACCAAATCTTCCGCAAATGGGGCCAACCTTGCTGCGACCTTTTTGCGACTCCCTTCAGCAGCAAGTGCAGCAATTTCTTCTCTCTCCTTCCACTTCCCGGGCACTCCCCCAGAGACGCTCTAGTCCACGATTGGCCTCAGGGACTTTTTTATGCATTCCCTCCTTTTCCCCTAATCCCAATGTTTATTCAGAAAGCTACCGTATTGGGCTGAAAAATAATCCTCATTGCTCCTTCCTGGCCTCGACAAATATGGTTCCTGTTCCTGCATCACTATCTTCTCAAGCAGCCTTGCACTCTGGACCTAGTTCCAGACCTCCTGATTCATCAATCGGGCGGGCTGCACCAGTCCCTACACTCTCTCCAGCTCATGGCTTGGTTGCTCCACTTCCAACTTTAGCCAGGCTTCCAGATATCTCCCCCTCTGTGCGCAAAATCATTTTGTCATCACACAGGTCTACGACTAGAAAAACTTACGCTAGTAAGTGGAAACGTTTTTCTTCCTGGGCAGAGGCTAAAAGTATAGACCCCTTTTCAGCCCTTGTACACTGCATTTTGGAATTTCTTGCGGAACTCTTCCATGCTGGGTCCGCTTCCGCTACAATTAGAGTTCAATTAGCTGCAATTTCAGATTTTCACATTGGCCTGTCGGAAGACAATATCATGTCTCATAAGCTGTGTAAAGCCTTTCTCAAAGGAACCACTCTGCTCAGGACCCCAGTGAGAGACCCTCCACCATCGTGGGATCTAAATTTGATTTTAGCTTCTCTAATTTTGCCCCCTTTCAAACCTGCAGCTTCTTGTTCATTGAAGTTCTTATCTTGGAAAACCCTTTTTCTGGTAGCTATTACTTCAGCCAGAAGAGTTTCGGAACTACATGCTCTTTCTGTTCGTCCCCCGTACCACGTGTTCCACAATGACAGGGTTGCTCTTAGGACTAATCCGTCCTTCCTTCCTAAGGTCTCTTCAGAGAGTAACTGAATCAGTCCATAGACCTTCCTGTGTTTTTCCCTAACCATTCCAACAGGGCGGAATATAAGTTGCATCAGTTAGATGTTCACAGGCAGCTACGCTTTTATTTGCATAGAACCAAGGACATTAGAAAAATCAGATCAACTTTTCCTGTCTTATGCAGTAGGTAAACAAGGTCTTCCAGTCTCCAAAGTAACCTTATCCAGGTGGTTGACTTCTGTCATCACCTTCAAATATCAACTGAGGAATAAGGAATTGCCAGTTAAACCAAAAGGTCACTCCACCAAAGCTTTAGCTACTTCGGTGGCCTTTCAGGCTAGGTTGCCCATGGTATCTATTTGCGCTGCGGCTACATGGGCCAACCCACATACTTTCATTTCGCATTACAAGTTGGATTTGGTTTCCAGGAGCAAAGCTGATTTTGGTTCCACTGTTCTGAAGAGTCTTTTCTGATGAGCCACCCAGGATTTTAGGTGCAAGGGACACTGTCCCAACCAGCAAGAATGAAGGCGAGATAGACAACTTAACATAAAGAAGTTATGTACTTACCATAATGTTCCATGTTAGTTGTCTTCTTCTCGCCTTCTTTCTTGCGTCCCACCCTCCTAGTGGACTGAGAAGAGTTCTTGATTTTTCACTGGCTGAGTCTTCTCTGGCTATTCCTTTCTGACTAGTAGTCTCTCCAGTGGGATTTAAGCATTCTAGGATAGGATCCCTTTATTATTATGTCTGCAGTTAGACTTACCAAACGTGATCTGGGTATCTAGCGCCAGGCATCATGGGATATAGGGGGGCCTCGAGCCAGTAAGCAACTCTCGAGCTTTTGAAGATGGCCGTGTCGGAGCCGAGGATCAGCTCTGAACCCAACCAGCAAGAAAGAAGGCGAGAAGAAGACAACTAACATGGAACGTTATGGTAGGTACATAACTTCTTTTTTTTTAAATCCCAAGCATTGACCTTTCTCAGAGCTTTAACCTCCCTTCTTCAGTTTGTATGAAAGCTCTGAAGGGCTTGGTGCCCAGACTTATGATTTTTTTCTTCTTTCACAGCTTGAGCTATCAATGGTTTGGGCACTTTGGGAAAGCTGGTCAAATGGTTTGGGCACTTTGGGAAAGCTGGTCATCCATTATTTCCTGTGCAGGATATAACTCACCTGGCTTAGGCTACTGCAGCAGTGATCTATTAGAACATCTACTGTTATAGTAAGTTTACTTACAAAGCTATACTTTTTCTACTGGTAGGACCAAAGACCTCATACAGACCAACTGTTCATGTCCTTCGTGTCAAAGAAGCAGAATGAAAAAGTGTCCGAACAATCTCTCTCCAAACAGTTAATTAACTACGTTATCTGCTATGCTAGACATTGCAAAAGTTTGATTAGACTGGTTGGGGTACATTCCATATGGCAGTTGTCACCACTATGACTTTCTTCAGAAATGTCTTTACCCAGGTGATTTGTGAAGCTGTTTTACTTTTGCCATTTTCTTTATGCATTGCAAGTTGCTCATCCGTTCTGGAAGTAAGACTGCTTTTGCCTGTGCAGTACTGCAATGCACACTGCATCCCTACCACTCAGTAGAGCTGCTTTTACCTGTGCAGTACTGCAGTGCACACTGCAGCCTACCACTTAGTAGGGCTGCTTTTACCTGTGCAGTACTGCAGTGCACACTGCAGCCTACCACTCAGCAGGGCTGCTTTTACCTGTGCAGTACTGCAGTGCACACTGCAGCCCTACCACTCAGTAGGACTGCTTTTGCCTGTGCAGTACTGCAGTGCACACTGCATCCTACCACTCAGCTCTTGGATTTAAAACTGACAAGTACTCTGCCATTCATATTATGGGTGGACTGCAGCACCGATCTTTATGATGAGGGTAGTACATTTGTGAGAACATATTCACCATAACTGCATGTTTGAATAGCTTCATCGTTGCTTCAGTAGGAACTCCCATCTTCTTCCCTTCTGATTTTGGCCTATATATTTAGACCTGCATCTGTGCCTTATGGGGTGCCCCATTCTTATGTGAGTATGTGCATTTTAGAAATGTTTAGTGCTTAAATTGCCTTTTATGTTGATGACTCTTGGTAGTCATAATTGGTAATGAGTACTGCAACATTACTCTGTTGGATAGCTTCTGGGATTACCTTCCCTGAGCACTCAAATAGGGCTTTAGAGGGTACAGGGTACCTCTTTTTTTTGCTTGAACATGTAGTAGGGATACAGGAACACTTCCTGATAACTATCAGCTCCAAAAAAGAACAGAAAATGGTGTGGCTGATGGTTTCCTTTACTGTCAGACTTTCTGAAGACCGCCACAACACAGTAAACATGCAGCCCTGTAGACATTTAAGTGCATATTAGGTCTGTTTGCAAGGCTGGTGTTTCCCCATGGGTCGCAAGGCTGGTGTTTTCTCCCAGGCTTTGTAAGGCTGGTGTTTTCCCCCATGCTTCGCAAGGCTGGTGTTGGTGTTTCCCCCATGCTTCTCGCAAGGCTGGTGTTTCCCCCATGCTTCTCGCAAGGCTGGTGTTTCCCTCATGCTTCTCGCAAGGCTGGTGTTTCCTCCATGCTTCTCGCAAGGCTGGTGTTTCCCTCATGCTTCTCGCAAGGCTGGTGTTTCCCCCATGCTTTTCGCAAGGCTGGTGTTTCCCCCATGCTTTTCGCAAGGCTGGTGTTTCCCCCATGCTTTTCGCAAGGCTGGCGTTTCCCCATGCTTCTCGCAAGACTGGCGTTTCCCCCATGCTTCTCTCAAGACTGGGGTTTCCCCCATGCTTCTCGCAAGGCTGGCGTTTCCCCCATGCTTCTCGCAAGGCTGGCGTTTCCCCCATGCTTCTCGCAAGGCTGGCGTTTCCCCCATGCTTCTCGCAAGGCTGGCGTTTCCCCCCATGCTTCTCGCAAGGCTGGCGTTTCCCCCCATGCTTCTCGCAAGGCTGGCGTTTCCCCCATGCTTCTCGCAAGGCTGGTGTTTCCCCTGCACATTATCCCATTCATGCATTAGTGGTGCAATTGCACTGCAGCACTAATCCTTCTCCTTCAACATCCGAGTACCTGTTTGTAAACATAATTTTTCAGATTCTTTCGATCTACCCACATAAAATTAATGTGGGAGGCAGGTGGTCTACTAATCTTGCCGTCTTTGTTCTGTAGCAGATACTTTTCCAACAGCACTAAGCATGGCATCTTTAACATTACAGGGCCTGTAAAGCTAATCATAATATACAGGCACATATTTTTAGTTTCTGTAATATTATTTTACATTTTTACAAGTTAGTTCAGTCCCCTGTATGAAAGTCAGCTTACTGTCTCAGAAGATTTACTTCTGAGAAGCAAATTTAATGACTTTAGCATGACTGAGGCAGATCAGACTTGGTTCAGTAGCCAGAACTGGAGACACTGGGGAGTAGGTGAGACCTGGTCCAAAGCATTATAGCAACGCTAGACCACCAGTTGTCAGTTTGGATTAGGGAAGAGGCCTGCCTTTTGGATCTGACCTGGTTCAGTAGTTAGACTGGGGCATGGTGGAGGTAGGTAACATGGTTTGACAGCCAGAGTGAGGCATGGCACATCCAAATGATATTGTTCACTAGCCAGACTCTGGCTTCTTGGGGGCAAATCAGACCTGAGTCACTAGACAGATTTGGACACACTGGGTGGTAGATCAGATGTCGTATAAAACATTTTCACAGCGATAGGTCCAGTAGCTGTCATTCTGGGTTACTTGGAAGGCTTGTCCTTTTCCTCTCACCTTTGTAGTTAAGCAGACATGTAGCAGCAACCTTGTAATGGTAATTCACATGCTTCTGTGTAACAGCTGCTTGCCCCCCTCCCGTGCAGTTCAGCCAGTGTGACTGTGCTTAACTTGCTCCCTCCGTCTCCCCCACCAGGCCTTGCAGTGATCAGAATCTGAATCCGTGTTTATAGATTCTGTGCCTTTTTCTTCCAACTGCACAGCATAAACTGTATTTTGTTGTTATTATTATTGTCGATCTTTTGTCAGTTGGAGTGCTCACTGGACACACGTCCCTAGGGTGCAGTCCAAGAGCAATGTCTGATTAAAGGACTTAGAGTTGCACATTGTACAAGTGGAATTAGAGGGAATCAAACCAAGAAATACATGATGGAGCTCATTAGAAGAGCATAGCTTTTACCCCTCTGAGCTAAACTGTCAGACTGCTATAAACTGTAGTGCCTTGTTCAGTTGCTAAAAGTGTAAATATACAATAATCATGGTCTTTAATGTTCATTTTTTGTTTTCTTTCCTTCCTCTACCAGGTGGCATATTTTCCAAAACAGAAATGTCTGAAGTTCTGACTGAGATTCTGAAAGTGGATCCATCCTTTGATAAAGACAAGTTCCTTAAGCAGTGTGAGAAGGACATCATTCCAAACATTCTTGAGGTATATTGGTGATATGGAGGCACATGGCAGAAAGAATGTTAGGTAGAGATTCAATATGCTGTGTTTTGTGAATGTTGATGAATGCAACACAGTGTAAGAAAATCAAAAATTTTCAGTAATGTGCTACTCTGTGCCATAATCTGTTGGAACTGTGATGTCACTTTTATATATTAGTATGCAAAACTAAATCATATCCGCATGTGCTCTCTTTGGGAAATGTAATTTGTCCTTGTAGGATAAATATGTGCAGCGTAGTGAGTAACATTGACACCTCACAGCAAGAGGTTGTCTGGTTTGGTTTTCAGCAATGTGCCTTCAGTGCAGAATCTGCATGTCCTCCCTGCATTTGCATGTTTTTTTCTAGGTTCTCTGATTTTTCTCCCACCTTCCAAAGATGTATGCAGAGTGAAATTAGCATTCTCCAGATTGCCTGTAGGTGTACATGTAGAACGTGAGCAAAAGTGTGCATTTTGTGGTAGATCTATGCACTGCCCAAGATGGATTTCCATGCCTTGCATCCATTTGCTGCTGAAATACACTATGATATACCTGTGACCCTGTAAAATATAAAGCAGGTTATCAGAAAATGGATGGATGGAGAAGAATGGGAGTCGAGGCTAATGAGACAGAATAGAAACACTTAAAATGGAAATGTGAAGGGTAGTAGCATGCAGAGGTGAAACACACAAACTGGAAGTAGGTGTCTGTTGTATTGTAACCTAAAATCAGTATAACAATGTTTAAACTGTGATGTCATAGTAATACTGCATGAAAGCTGGAATGTGACAGTGTGTCTTTAGATGTGCTTGATCTCATCATGCCTGCTGACCGTTAAGCTCTCTGCTACATTTGTGTCTTTGTGTTTCGCCTGTTTCCTGGGAATAGAGCCAGTTATGGAAGAGGGGCTGTCATCCAGCCAGTCAGTAAGGGAGTTTTTCTTTTAAAGTGTAACTTTTCCCCCGGCTGACTGGCATGCCTGATAAGTGAGGTTCTAGTTCACATGTGCATTACACATGCACGCACACACACACACACACACACTCTCACACGTGTGATGAGATCTGCTGGTTAAAGATAACAGAAATAAGCACACATCTCTGACCTATTTGCTTTGTGCCGTTTTCTTCTTTTGCTATAAGGTATTTGCAGTGCAGTAGAGTACACAGTCTCCGTGACCTTCCGGATGAGTAGACTATCCCCTGTGCCCTCCTGGATGAGTAGACGGTCCCCTTACCTTGCTGGATGAGTGAACTTTCACCAGCTGCTCAGTCCCACTCTTTCTCTGTCATTTCCTCCAGCACTAGTGCAGTTAATTTAACTCTGTGCTGTTACTACACCTCAGGTCATCTCTGTTGAGTCATAGCTTTATCCCCCTGTGCTGTAGTGCCATCCTGAATGCAATAAAATATATTTTTTAACAAAAATTATATTTCAAAAAGTGCCATCTCTTCCTGTGATGATTTGCCTTATACTGTGTTTACCATATTGCCCAGCATGTGAACAACAGATGAAAATGTTTGACGAAGAGTCAGTGTACCTGGCCTTTATGGATTTAACAGCCAGCGCATGGGATCTACCTGCCCTTTTTCTCTCTCCATGTGTCCTCATATTTTAAATGTGTCCCACTCTGTTGGTCTCTAATACCTGTTATGGTAGCTCCTTCAGTCTGTCTAGTACTTTTCCCTTGAACAGGTATTTCCACATTTGCGTTGAACTGATTTCCATTATTCTGGTAGTTAAAGCTCTCTTCTGCCAACCCTGTCCTTTCTGTCCAACCAAATGTTGTCATCTATTTTTTTTACCTTATTTACCCAAATGGCAAAACTCCTTCTCACCCTACCTCAGTACCCCTACCGGAGTTCCACAAGGCTCAGTACTTGACCCCCTATTATTCAACATCTTTATCAATAACCTTTGCACCACTATCTCCAATGGCGACATAATTCAGTATGTGGATGACTCCAAGGGAATCTGCTCAGCCAACTCAGTTTCAGATCTATTACTCAAAACACAAACCACCTTCTCCACCACGGAAGCCTGGATGATAAGCAACCACTTAGCTCTGAACTCATACAAAACTAAAGTCATGATTTTCACCCCCATTAAAATCTACCTTATCACTCAAAGAAACTTACAAAATTTATAGCCAAAGTATGTCTTTAATTTAAATTGTCCCCCCACAAAAAACTCCTTAGAGTAGTCATAGATGAACATCTAAAATTTGATATCCACATACAACAAAATATCAAAAAAACCCATCAAAAACTTGGATTGTTGTACAGACACAATCAATACCTAACCCCTTCGTCAATAAAAATACTAGCATCCCCTACCTTCTCCCCTCTCTCATGTATGGTTCACTTCTACTGGTAAACCTTCAAGCCTCCATAAAAGCCAAACTGGAAGCCTGCTACAACAAGATGTCCAAATTCACAACAAACTCCAAATACTCCTCCTATCACTGTAAGGCACTTCACTTTCTAAAGTGGCTGGAAATACCAAGCTACCTTGACTACTTACAACTTACTACAACTCACAAACTCATCTTTAAACCCTCTGACTGCCCATCCTTTAATTCACTGATGGGTAACCTTTTGAGCTCAGTGTGTCAAAAATTCACAAAATGCCTAACTTTACTCTGCTGGTGTGCGTCGCACCCCCCAAATAAAAATAAATAAAAATAAAATAAATAAATGCATTAAAAATAAAACAGCATAGTTCTCAATACATCAGGGATAAATCTCAACGCAATCCGGGACAAATCTAGAAATGAGAGACATGGACAGTTTTAAACTACTAGTACTATTAATTTGAGACACTGACAGAAAAACTGAACGTGAATTAATATACATTTCCCGAAGTAAAATAAGTCTGTAAATCTAATTACTGTCATAATTAAGTGTAAAAAGTAGCCAGTTTTAGGACGGATTAAGAAGGACAGTTGAGAGGAATGTTAAAACAGCACACGCTTAGAAATGCAGACTACTTGCCTTTTGCAGAAGTGTAACCATGAAGAGAAAACAATGTCAGCATTGCGCTTTGCAGACTGTATTGAAATGGTATACTGAAATAATCTTTGAGGTTAATAACTTCCTTACCTCTGCAGCAGTGTTGTTGAACTGGCTCCTGGCACAAAGTAATTCAATGCACTTCACCCAAGCAATGAATGCAAGAGCAGTTTCTTTGGTAACTTGGGTGTTTGTCAATGCTGGTGTGTCATCTTTGGCATGCATGTTATAGGTTCACCATCACTGCCTTAATTAAATCTTCATAGGTAGGTACTAGGCTAGTGGCCCTAGGGCCTATATAAGCCTAGTTAAAAAGGTACCCTGACTTTCGCCACCCAAGAAAATTATTTTCTTGTGCCCCTGTCAAGCAGAGCCACAGAAGTAATCCCCGGGGTGAATTTCCTATCTCCCATCCAGTCATCAAGATTTTTCTTGAAGAGTGCTAATGAGGAGCTTTGTTTGATATAGATAGGTAGTTTGTTCCAGAGTATCGGAAGTCTCTGGGACAGGACTCTATCCCTCCAGCATGTTCTGTTTATTGTGGTGACCAGGTTTAGCTCCCTAGAGCATGTAGCTTGGAGAGATTGGGATTTCTTTAAATGGAGCATGTCCAACAGCTCTGGGTTTGACATGTGGGTTTTGTATGTTAGGCAGAAATCGCCTCTGAGTAGGCAATATGCGACTGAGTAAAGCTGGAGTTTTTTGAGATGGTCTGCGCAGGACATCTGTTTGAGGCCGGTAATCCTCTTTGTGAGGTATTTCTGCGGCCTTTCCAGTTGTTGTAGATGTCTTGTGAGGTACATATAATGTGTCTAATGAGTGATGAGTAAAAGGGAACAATGATCTCTTTTTTTCCTGGATGAGAAACCTTTCGTGATGTGCCATGTAGAAGGATTTCCTGATTACTGTGGTGATGTGATTATTAAAGGAGAGACTACTGTCCACCTGTGTCCCAAGGTCTCTTGTCACACTTTCAGTGTTAAGTGGACCAACGCCTATGTGGTAGTCCATGGGTACAGAGTTTTTACCAAAGATGATGACAATGTAGTTTTTGACATTGAGCTTGAGGACATGGCTTTGATACCAGGCATCTGTCTCAGTGAGGCCCTTTTGTAGGATGTCCACATCGTTAGGAGTTTGTTATGGCTCCTAGTTTGCAGTCATCTGTGAACTTCGTTAGCCAAAGACCTTCTTTGTTAGCCTGTACTTCAGAGAAGTAGATACCAAACAGGAGAGGACCCAGGACTGAACCTTGTGGTACTCCACTTGTCACTGATCTGAAGTCTGATTTGGAGTCTCGACTTTCACAGTGTGGGTTCTGTCAGTGAGTCAGTTGGCAACCCATCTTGTGACATAGGGATTTATACCTAGTTTAGTGAGGTTTATCTATAATTCCAGAGTGGGGGATGGTGTCGAAAGCCTTGGTGAGATCTAGATAGGCTGTGTGAACCACCTTACCCTCATCTATGGCTTTGGTGACCGCTTCAAAGAAGTCTTATCAGGTGTAAGAGACATGAACTGCCTTTTACAAACCCGAACTGGGTGGGGTCTTGAGTTTGAAGATTACCAATGTTATTGTTTATAAGTTCCATGATGATACGTCCCATAGCCTTGCAGACCAGGCTCGTCAGGCTAATGGGGTGGTAGTTCCCGGGGTTCGTGGTGGCTCCCTCTTTGTGGACTGGGATAACTGTCACTGTGCACCATTCAGAGGGCACAAAGCCTGAGGTAAGGCTATGATTGAACATGGTACTTAGGTGGGGGTGCCATTTCGTTCTGTAGTTCATGTAGAATGCACCCTGGGATGTTGTCAGGTCCCATGGATGCTGTGTTACTGGCTTTGGAAAGTGTGGTTTTTACCTGTGCAGCCGTGATTACAGGAACTTTGCATTCTTTCGGTATAGAGATGGGTCCTTTGGGGGGGGGAGGTAAAGTTAGCACTGAACCTATCTGCCAGGATGTTGGCAATATCAGTTGGTTCTGTATATTTAGTGCCATTGTGCTGTAACTCAGAGCAGATCTGAGTGTTGCCATTGAAATTCTTGACATAGCTATAGAATGCTTTGTGGTTGTCTTTAGAATCAGTGGCGATTTTGTTTTCGTAGGTAGCTTTGGAGGATTTTATGAAGGATCTCAGCTTCTTACTGAGGGCTGACTAGGGAGTTCCTCCAGTCATGGGATTTTACTCTTTTTTGCAACAGTTTCTTTCTTCTGTGGTAGAGTTTGTTTATGGCAGGGGACCACCAGATTGGCTTCCTTTTTTTTGGAGGATAGCATCTTGGTTCTGGGATTGCACGATCCATGCACTCGTGTAAGTGCTTATAAAGTGCATTTGTGTAGGATTCAGCAAGTTGTACCTCTATTGTTTGTCTGCATGGGTGTCATGAAGTTTGCCACTTCTGTCTTAAGTGTGAAGTTGGCTTTGGAGAATTTTTTACAATGGTTCCCCTAATGGGGGGTGGGGGCGGGATGTGATTGTCTAGGGTGATTGGCTTGTGGTCGGATCTGGTTGCCCATGTTGCTAATGACCAGGTCTAGGATTTTGCTGCCTCTGGTTGGGGTGTCGATAAGTTGATCCAAGGCATTGGAATTTATGAATTCCAGAAAACATTGAGCAAAAGAGTTGGTACAGGAGTAGATGTTATGTAGTCCTATCTCGCCTACATTCTTACCCATGGGTTCGGAGCCGAATATCGGCTCTGACTCGGCCTATTTTACTAGCTCAAAAGTCTCTGATTGGCTGGGCTAAGAGGATATCCCATAGTACACTGCTTCGCATCCCCAGATCTCGTTTGTCGCTTGTAGAGCTCGGACGTGGTCTCGCCTGGCTGTGGCCAAGTACTCCTTTTTGACTTATTTCTCTTGAGAAATTGGTTGCTTTATACTCAAAAGCTATTTTAATAGCTATTTCTTGCTGCTGTCGTTATGTTTGTGTGTTTACTGGTGTTTCTGTGGTATCCCTAACTGTTCCCACTGGCTAGGCCCGTTTTAGTTAGAGGACCTAGTCCTGCCTTACTTGAGTAGTTTGTGTGTTTCTTATTGTATATTTATTTTTTTGAACCATTTAAGTTAGAGGTTCTCTCTCTGTGCCCTTGTTGCCAATTGTTTGTTTGTTAAGAGCTTCGCTCTTCCCTGTGGTACTGTCTGCTAGTCTACGTTGTGGGCTTCCCGCCCGTTTGGAAGTTGTTAACCCTTCAGATATGTCTAAAGATCAGAAAGAACATAAGCCCTCTGGCTTTAAAAAGTGTTCAAAGTGCAGATATAAAATGTCCATCACAGATGGACACTGTGTCTACTGTCTTGGAGCCATCCATTTACAGGAGTCGTGTAGCTTTTGCCACACCTTCAGTCCTAGGGTGCTCCAAGAGAGGAAAAACAAATTGATTTTAAAGGGACTGCTTAAACCATCTTTTGAGGAGGCTATAGATTCGGCTCCCAGCTCTCAGTCTAAATCTAAGTCCTCCAAGTCCAAGAAAAGGTCTCCGGCTCCATCTGCATCTTCGGAGCCTTCGGAGAAGATTACTATATTGGATACTGCTTCATCGGCTCCACTGTCTTCGGGGCCACAGGAGGTATCGGTGTTAAGTTATTCACCGTCCGCTCCGATCATTCTTGAACCTATTCAGAGCCAGTCTCCTAGTGTGAGGCATGGTTCACCAGATAAGAGATCTCAGTCTCCATCCATCTCCTCCAGGCTTTCTGATTTGGATGTGGATAGGGTGGTGCAGAGGCTCCTGCAGTCGCCAGTGTTGGCTAAATTGTTTTCGGCTCTGACCCAGTTGGCTCCGGAGCCAATCCCTATGGTTGCTTCATTGATTCCTTCTCCGAGCACACCCTTGTTGTCGGAGCCAGCATGTTCCGCTCCGAGTGATGTCCCTGCGCCAGCTCCGATACCCCCTTTGGGTTTATCGGTGCCGACCTCTGCTCCGACCATATCGGTTCTGTCCACAGGGTTCGAGACTCGGGTCTCCTCGGTTTGGCCCGAAGGGGATGCCTCAGGACATCTTTCGGTTCCGAGTCTCCCACTCGGTGCATCGGCTCGGGGGACCCCGGCCCTGTTCATGGCCTTGGAGGCTGGTCGGTCCTCGGACTCGGGGGGACCCGCCTTCGAGGCCATGCGGAGCACGCTGGCCAGGTCATCAGCTTCGTCACTCGGGTCGGTCATTCCATCCCCTACCACTCCGGCAAGAGCTTCTGACACTCACCTATCCTTGGACAGTAGAGCGCCAGGCTCTAAGGATACCCCCACGAGCGGTCCCCCACTTTCTGAAGGTCCCTCAGAGCCTGTGCATGAGGAACCTCCCAGAAAGAAATTGTGCAAGAGGAAGCACATAGACTCCCAGGACGAGTCTCTCACTTCCGATACTGACCTCGAGGAATCGGAAGGATCCCCCAAGTCTTCCACTGATGATGTTTCCTTCTCCGATATCCTGGAGATACTGAAACAAAGAGGAGACTGGCCTTCCAAAACCCCTTCCGAGGAGGAGTCAGTATTCCTTAAGGCTTTTGGCGCTCAACCTTCCGTCTCCTGGGTGTCTCCACCCTTTGATGAACTTCTTGACCTTATTTGTCGAAGGGTGTGGGAAAACCCTGATTCTGTGGAGCCCGTACCTAGGCGCCCCAACAAATTTCTCTCCGCCCCTCAGGGAAAAGAATTTCTGACAAAGGGAGTCCCGGTAGATGCCATGGTGGTGGCGGCAGCCACCCAGAAGGAAGTTGCAGAGTCTTCCACATCGGTCCATCCTCCTAACAAGGAGTCTAGGACTGTGGACCGGTACGGGAAGTGTACCTTGTCTTCAGCCACCTTCACCTTAAGGTCGCTGAATTACTTATCTCATTTCACTCTGCTCCAGAGAGATCTCCTTAAGGAGTTGGGAGATGCTGTTGCGGGTAACATACCTGAAGCGGTGGCTCAGACAGTCAACGCACAGGTTTCTACCCTCAACTCCATCGCATACTCGTCCATGCGACTCATTTCGTATGCGGCCGAGGGAGCGAGTAGGGCGGCCAGCTCAGGGGTAGCCTTAGAAGGCAAGCCTGGCTGCGCCTGTGTCACTTTGCGGAGGCCTTCAAGTCTTCCTTCACTGATGCCCCTTTTGATGGTTTCTCCTTGTTTGGGACCAAAGTGAAAGACACCCTCACATGGTCCGAGCAAGAGGGAAAGACCCTATCTGACGTAGGGGTCTGTTTTTCCCTCCCGTCTAGGCCTTATCCCAAGGCCCAGCGAGGGGGAAAGGTGGTTCAAGAAATCACAAAGGTTTTTTCCTGCCGCACAAGGTGAAACCCCCTCCCGAGGCAGGGGAGGGGGGAGTTATTCAGGGAGACGTCGCCCCAGAAGCAGAGGGGGCCCCCGCAATTCTGGGGACCGCGACTCCTTTCGTGGCTCCCCATACTCTCTTTCCTGAGGGTGTGCCCGACTGTGCTTATCTGGAGCCAGTCGGGGGTCGAATTTCCTTGTATCTGGAAGCCTGGGAAAACATCACCTAGGACCGATGGGTATTAAGGATAATTTCCGGAGGTTACACCATTCCATTCTCTTCAGTACCCCCTCCCATAAGAAAAATCCCGGACGTTCCACCCAGTCAAAGGGATCAAGCAGCCTCAGAGATATCTCAGCTGCTAGAAAAAGGAGTCATCCAACCAGTCCTCTCAGACCAAATCAGATTAGGGACTTACTCAAGATTCTTTTTGGTGCCGAAAAGAACAGGGGACCTGAGACCCATACTAGATCTCAGTCAACTCAACAATTACGTACACAAGTCCAAATTCCATATGGTCACTCCACAATCTATTCTCCCATTGTTGGGAGAGGAAGTATGGATGTGGTCCATCGACCTGAAGGATGCTTACTACCATATCAAAATGGACAGGGCATCCAGGTGTCATCTATGCTTCCGGCTGGGAGCCAGACATTTCCAGTTTTGAGCCCTGCCCTTTGGTCTCACCACAGCCCCCAGGGTATTCACCAAGTGTATGGCAGTGGTGACGGCTCACTTGAGACGTCAAGGATTCCAGGTGTTTCCGTACCTGGACGACTGGCTCCTCACTGCCCCCACCAGGCATCTACTAATTCAGACCAGGGACACTACCATCAGTCTATGTCACCAATTAGACATCACGATAAACTGGAAAAAATCTGCTTTGTTGCCCTTACAGTGTGTCACCTTTATAGGAGCAGAGCTGGACACCATTCAAATGCGAGCGTTCTTACCACAAGAAAGAATCACAGGGTTGCAACAACAAATTCTCACGCTGATGCCTCTGAGACATGCGAAGGCAAGACTGATTCTTCAACTCCTAGGGACCATGGCGGCTACTATCATGTTGGTCCCGCTAGCGAGATTACACATGAGACTTCTTCAATGGCTTCTCTTTGTCCAGTGGTCTCTCCAAAGACTTCCGCTATCCCATCCAATCCTAATGACAGACAGATGCAAGCAGGACCTCTGTTGGTGGCTGTGCACCAACAACTTGAACGGAGGAAAACCCTTTGTTCCACCCGTCCTTGTGGCCACGGTGACCACGGATGCCTCCCAGATAGGGTGGGGGGCATTATCTCGGCAGGACGGTCCAAGGCACGTGGCAGGAGCACGAGATACATTTGCACATAAACGTCCTGGAGATGAGAACAGTGCTTCTTGCATTGCAGGCACTTCAAGAAGTTCTCCCTGTAGGGACCATTGCGATATACTCAGACAACATGTCAGTAGTGTGGTATCTCAACAAGCAAGGAGGAACCCGATCTTACCCACTATGCAGGGAGGCCATGCACGTGTGGCATTGGGCAATTGCTTCCCAACGGTTTCTGGTGGCAACGCACATCCCGGGGAAGACCAATGTAATAGCGGACAAGCTAAGCAGGGCGATTCTTATGCCCTACGAGTGGTCCCTGAATCGCCTGGTTGCAGAGCGAATCTTCAGCAGATGGGGTCAACCTTGCTGCGACCTTTTTGCTAGCCCTCTCAATGTGAAATGCAGCAACTACTTCTCGCTGACACCCCCCCCCCCACCGGGGGAATCACCCAGGGACGCTCTAGCTCACAATGGCCCTCCGGTCTGCTTTATGCTTTCCCTCCGTTTCCCCTTCTCTCAAGGGTGATTCAGAAAGCGCAATCCTTGGGAAGCAGGATGATTCTGATTCCCCCACACTGGCCTCGTCAAGTATGGTTCCCCTTCCTTCAACCCTACCTTGTGGATACTCCTTGGATTCTGGAACCCCTTCCAGACTTACTGACGCACATGTCAGGACAGTTCCACCCCTCTCTGAGGACACTCCGGCTGACAGCCTGGCTACTCCACTTCCATCCTTAGTCAGATGTCATAATTTTTCACCGGAAATAGTCCATATTTTGTCGTCCTCTCATAAACCATCCACTAGGAAAATCTACTTATCTACTTTAACTAATGGAAAAGATTCTCGATCTGTGCTCATTCTAGAGGCATTGATCTCTACACGGCTCCAATTTATTCCATTTTGGAATTTTTGTCCATATTGTTCTATCAGGGGTCCACTTCAGCCACCATCAAAGTTCAGCTGGCGGCTATATCAAACTTCCACATGGGCAATGAGCCTAGCCTTATGGCACACAGACTATGTAAAGCATTCCTTAAAGGTACCCTATTGCTTCGTCCCCCAGTATCCCAACCTGTTATGCCCTGGGACCTCAATTTTGTTCTTCAAGCCCTCACTCTTCCACCTTTCGAGCCTGCAGCTACCTGCAAATTAAAGTTTCTAACATGGAAAACAGCATTTTTAATAGCTATCACTTCAGCGAAGTGGGTCTCCGAAATTCAAGCCCTTTCCATCAAACCCCCATATTTGATCTTCCATAAAGATAGAGTTTCCCTTAGACCAAACCCATCATTCCTTCCCAAAGTGGCTTCTGTGTCTAATATAAATCAGTCTATTGAGCTGCCAGTTTTCTTCCCCAATTTTTCCAACAAGGCAGAATTCAGATTTCGCCAATTGGATGTACATAGACAGTTACGCTTCTATCTCCACCGGACAAAAGATATCCGGAAATCTGGCCAACTCTTTGTCTCCTTTTCGGAAAACCGGCTTAGTTCTCCGGTATCCAAGGTCACACTCTCAAGATGGATAGCCAGCTGTATTTCCTTCATTTATCACACAGCAGGTAAAAATTTGCCTTTTCCACCTAAAGCCCACTCCACAAGAGCGGTCTCCACATCCACAGCCTATCAAGCTAGATTGTCGATGGATGATATATGTGCTGCGGCCACTTTGGCTTCTCCTCACACCTTTGTCTCTCACTACAAATTGTATGTGGTTTCCAGGGGCAGATCTTCATTTGGCTCCACAGTTCTCAGGAGTATTTTCCTATGAGGCACCCAGGTTGTAGGTGCTAGGGACACTGTCCCATGGGTAAGAATGTAGGCGAGATAGGACTACATAACATCAAGAAGTTATGTACTCACCATAACGTTTGATGTATGTAGTCCATCTCGCCTCACATTTTTACTTACCCTCCCGCCTTCCCCCTGCCTGGAGGATTTGGAGGTTAGATTTTATCCTGCAGAGTCCCTTTGAATAAATTTGTTTGAATAAATTTGTTTGTATGGATTTGTGTTATGTATGCAGTAACTGGGTTGTTAGCAGCAAACTAGATCTGGGGATGCGAAGCAGTGTACTATGGGATACCCTCTTAGCCTAGCCAATCAGAGACTTTTGAGCTAGTAAAATAGGCCAAGTCAGAGCCGATATTCAGCTCCGAACCCATGAGTAAGAATGTGAGGCGAGATGGACTACATACATCAAACATTATGGTGAGTACATAACAACTTGTTTTCCCAGTTAATGTTGGGGTAGTTGAAATCGCCCATTATTAGGGTGTTAGGTTGTACCCTAATATTTTCCAGCGTATCAAGAAATGAGGAGTAGGAATCCTGGGTCATGGTGGGGGATCTGTAGCAAGCTACAATTTGGATTGTGGTCTTGCCCAGAGTTCGTTGCACTTGGATAATCTCGGATGCATTATGCTGAGCAACTAGCCTGGAGGTGTGGTTATCCTTAATGAATATGGACACACCTCCACCTTTAGTGTTTCAGTCCAGGTTAGGTGGCCAAAAAGTGTGGTATGAATGGTAACCTGGCAATGCAGGGGCGCTCTCTGGAGCCTTGAACCAGGTCTCTGTCACTGCACAGATGTTGATGTTTTCCATTTTAAGGAGTGCCTCGAGTGAGTGCATTTTGAGGTTTAGACTTCTAGCATCGAGTAGCATTACTAGCATTACCCTCAGATTTTGCTTGCTTGTACCTGTTACGGTGGTGAATTTGTCATTTGAAAGTTGCCTAAAAAAGGCACTATATGGGTAGCAAGAGCCTTAGCCATTATCCAGTATCCCAAGAGTGACAGGTGCAGGCCATCTCTGGCAAAGGGTCGTGGTCTGTCAATCATGTTATCCCAGGTAGACAGATACTGGATCCCCTTAAAATGACACCAGAAGCTTAGCCAATTGTTGAAGTCAATCATTTTGTCCATGTAAAGTGGTATCATTCTGGGTGATGGTAGGATGCTACTCAGGGCTAGGGTCATACCTGCCTGGACTACAAGATCGGACAACTCATCCATGTAGTCCAGGGAGGTATGTCTCAGGTCATTCACACCAACATGGACAATGACAGAGTCATATTTGTACTTGTGGAGTGACCTGAGTGCGTGCATTATATGGCAGATCCTGGCACCCGACAGGCAGCTGACAGTAACTTTCTCCTTGTTTAGCCTGGTGAGTGGAACATCAGTGTGCCTGACTATAGAGTCACCTATGATTAGAGTGTTGGGTACGTTGTTATGCCTTATGGGCTGTGGTTTCATCTCCTACATTCCCAGTAGGCCCCTTAGATCCGAGAACACAAATCTTCTCCTGGTGCACAAGGCTAAACATTCACCTCTTTCTCCTAGCCAAAAAGTGGAATGCTCTCCCATTATCCCTCAGAGCTATCCACAACCCTGTCACTTTTAAATCCTCTCTACACTCTTACCTCTCCACTACCTGGAAATGCTGTTGCTCCCACTCATGATAAAAACAACGACAGTGTTTACCTTTAGCTAATCTTTTATTTTTAAAAGTTGATGTGTAAAATGTCTATGTAGGACATAGATTTCTGTACATGTTACATTGTGATAACTCATTATTTTAAGTGTATAACTCTTCTGAAGATTATGCTCTATCATGTGTAATCTTTCTATTACTGTGGAGCTTTTCTCCCCAGGCCTCCACTAAAAAGGGGCTTAATATGGCCCAGTAGACTTCCCCGGTTAAGAAACGACATATAAAATAAAATAAGTAAATAGCCATAACTGTGTCCCCCAGTATCCTTTGTTGTGGAAAGTGGTTGAGCTTGCCATCTCTGCCCCCCCCCCATCATTCTACTTGTTTTTGTCTGTACCCACTCTAACAGTGATGCATCTTTCTCAATGTAAAGCCCCCAGAGTTGTATACTTTATTCTGTAATACACCCCTGGAAGGGAAATGTATTTGATTTGCTCTTGATGCCATCATGTCTTATAGAATGTGCCGAATTTTCCATACATTCTGTAATAATAAAACCTAACTCCTTCTTTCCTTCTATTTTCAAGACAGAGACCTCCCCTTTGCCCCGAATCCTTGTTGCACATTACAGCCTGAATTGATCTTCCCAGTGGGCAACGACATGTACTTGGAAGGAGGAGACGTGAAGTTATTATGTACTAGACCATGTCTCGAGCTCCTTCAGTTCCTCTGCTAAATGTGCATCCTTCCCCTGATATTACCTTCAACCCTGGTGTTATCTGTAGTAGTTTGGCACTGGTTTCTATACCCAAAGTGAGGTCAGAATTGAATTAAGTGGAGCTGACTAAAGGACTTAATTCATGAGGTAGACATTACTTTTTCCACTAGGAGATTCATCTCGCTGTGCCCTCTAATAATTTTTCAACACACCTGCACAGTTTACTATCTACTGCTGCTCCCTCATCTTCCTAAGAAGACAACAGGGAGGCGCAAAGTCAGAGATTTTAACGAAGTGCTTAAAACTCACTTCCACAATTTTGCCACTGTTTACCTCCTCATCCATAGAATGGACAGAAGTCTTGCAAGGCAAATTTTTCTTTCTTTCTTCATCCTTTGTTAACCAGGTTAGTCCCAGTAGCTAGTAGCCTCTGAGGTGATATTTATACTACTAGAGGAAATTTGGCCAGGGTATTGAGGAACTTCCCCCTACATTTTTTTGATGGGTGCTGTGGGGATCTTTTATATCCAGCTGAGCTACCACAAATTTAAACAGACTGGGCCTTGTGTGTTATCTGATTTGAAGGATGATATATATATACAGGAGTGCAGCATCCTCAAATGCTTCACTGACTTTAATCCCTGCTGGAATTTAAGATGTTGCATTTGCTTCAAGAAATCTCACAAGCCTTGATTTTAAGATGGCTTCCATCGTTTTGCCAACTACTGATGTCAGGCTCACTGGCCTGTAATTTTTTTTTACCATTCTTTTGTAAATGGACACTGCCCTCACTGCTCATTTTCAGTCTCTAGACCACCCCTTCTCTAAGTAAACAGTTTGTGTCTCAGTATCCCTCTTGAGGACCCTGGCTGGGATGCCATCAATCAAATTATTGTCCCATTGTCTTCCTCATTTCATCAGCTTTTATCATCTCATGTCCGTCCACCCCCTTTGTCTGTCTATTTGTTAACATTCTTCTGGGTATAACCCATTGTCATTGGATGCCTGAGGAGAAGTGTTCCGTAGAGGGAAAACTACATAGAATGAATTCGGTGACCAGAAGAGAATATATGAAATGTACAGACACAGAGCTTGCCTAATGTGATAGTCATAAATTAAAATCTAAACATGTGGATTGTAATGGGTGGTATAGGTAATTGTTGTCAATCATAACATGGCAGCACTGATTCTTTCAGAAGAAAAAAATCTAAAACATTAGGAATTCTTTGCAGACTGTTCTTAGTATGGTATGAACAAAACCATAAGTGAAAAGTATGCATTGGGCCAGATTCCAAAAGACATGCCCTCAGTGTAAGTGACCAATTATACCATGACCCCCCCATTAATATTCCAAAACGTGCACGTTGTAAATCGACTTATACTAATGGAAAAAGGTCCGGTCGCCCGGACTTTTTCCATTAGTATAAGTCTTTTTTAAAACACTGTCTCGCTATGTTAAAGGAGTTTAACAAAGCGACACAGGTTTAAAAAAGCAACGGAGATCTCCGTTGCTTTTTTTAAAGCTGTCTCGCTATGTTAAACTCCTTTAACATAGCGACACTGTCTGTAAAAAGCAACAGAGATCTTGCTTTCGCCGTTGCTTTTTTTTTTTAAACCTGTCCCGCTATGTTAAATGGGTTTAACATAGCGAGACAGCTTTAAAATAAGCAACGGAGATCTGTCTCGCTATGTTAAACCCATTTAACATAGCGAAACAGTTTGTAAAAAGCAACGGAGATCTTGCTTTCTCCGTTGCTTTTTTCAAAACTGGAACAAAAAGAAAAAAAGCAAAGCAGCGGTGACAGTGATTATATTATTAAAAAAAAAAGCAATATTATTACAAACCGGTTTCGGCTGGCATAGCACAGCCTTCTTCAGTGTACAAAAAGTGAATACAAAAGACAATAGCTGCACGAAGCTAAATAGATCTATTAACATATAAGACACGTACCAACTCCACTGGTCAACCCATTAGATATTTACGTTTGTAACGTAATTCAAAAATCCTATATCATAGTGTAAGGCGACATTGGAATATTTTACAATGTGACATGGAGTTAAACAGTATCATTCCTGAAAGTTGTCTTTTTTCTTACAGAAAAGGGAAGAATTTAAATTCCTTTTTCAATCATTATAAACATAGAGACAATAAATCATCTGAATTGATACAAACAACATTGACAGGGGAGCCCTTAGAGGGGTGTTTTCCTTGTGGACATTGCAACAATTGCAAATACATACAGAAGTCCAAACAATTTGTTTTGATTTAGAATTCTTTTCCAACTGTTCCAGTGATTGGATAATTTATTTAGCTTCGTGCAGTTGCAGTGCTTTTTATGTTGGACAAACATCCCGACCCCTCAGGATTAGAATCTCTGAACATCAAAGTAACATTAAACAAAAAAAGATATACAATGCTTTGTATAAACACACCACAGTACATCCAACAAGTAAATTTAATTTTATCATTATTGATATGATTTTTCAGTGGCACCCTATTCTTAATGCTAAGGAAAGGAAATGGATAATCAGATTAGGTGCATTGTTCCCACCAGGACTTAATGAACACTTGTGAATATTAACCAATGGGATTGTCGCTATCAGTATATATTCAGCTATTGTCTTTTGTATTCACTTTTTGTACACTGAAGACGAAAAACCGGTTTGTAATATGCTGTGATTTTCATTTAATACAATATTCTGTCACCGTTTTGCTGGCTCTACTTCTTTTTGTTCCTGATAGTCAAGTTTCAGGAGGTTCTTTTGTTCTGTTTTTTTCAAAACTGTCTCGCTATGTTAAATGGGTTTAACATAGCGAGACATCCTTAAAATAAGCAACGGAGATTCTCCGTTGCTTTTTTTAAAGCTGTCTCGCTATGTTAAACTTCTTTAACATAGCGACACAGTGTGTAAAAAGCAACAGAGATCTTACTTTCGCCGTTGCTTTTTTTTTTTAAACCTGTCTCGCTATGTTAAATGGGTATCAATAACATAGGTAAAAAGCAACGGAGATCTTGCTTTCTCCGTTGCTTTTTTCAAAACTGTCTCGCTATGTTAAATGGGTTTAACATAGGGAGACAGCTTTAAAATAAGCAATGGAGATTCTCTGTTGCTTTTTACTGTTTTGCTATGTTAAACCCATTTAACATAGCGAAACAGTAAAAAGCAACGGAGATCTTGCTTTCTCCGTTGCTTTTGCACAACTCTGATGTACTGCGAGGCATGCAGTACATCAGAACTTCATGAATACTAGACAGCTGCGGAAGGGCAGCAAGGAGGCATTATACAATGCCATTATTTAAGAAAAGTAATTATTTTTTTCTTAAATAATGCCATTGTATAATAGCAATAACCCACTTCTGGGTGTGGGTAATGCTGGATTTACCCACTGTTGGCTTTGTTTGGTACCAAACCACGCTAACTGTGGGTAAATCCAGCATTACCCACACCCAGGTGTGGGTTATTGCTATATTAAACTGAAAGCAGGTCTTCTGGAATCTGGCCCCCAGTGTAAGCCTGTTTATGGAGTCTTACACCGAAGTAAGTCACTTAACACTGAGAGCAAGTCTTTTGTTATCAGGGCAGACTTAAACTAAGAGCAACTCTTTTGGAATGTGGCCCATTTTGTGTGTGCATGCTTGTGCATGTGTGTGATTATACAAATGTGTGTGTGAATGCATAAATACACACACGCACACACACACACACACACACACACACACGTGTGCACTAAAGGTTTTTAGTGCAAGCAGCATTTGTCAAAATTATACATCTGCTTTTATTCCATGCAAAGCAAGAGAGAAGTCTGAGTTGATAAAAAAAAATGTTACATTCTGTCAAGGCTCACGTTAAGAGCTGAGGTGTGAGGTGTGTGTGTGTGTGTGTGTGTGTGTGTGTGTGTGTGTGTGTGTGTGTGTGTGTGTGTGTGTGTGTGTGTGTGTGTGTGTTTATAAGAGCCATAAAAAATAGAAGCAACAGTACAGATGAAATACTGTAATGGAAAGAGAGTAGCAAGGAGAGGTAGGAGTAATGAAAATGCCAAAAAGAAGTCGGGGAAGGAAGTAGAGAAAAAATGTAGGAAATTAAACGAGAGAACAACATGAAAAAGAAGTTAATTGTATATATCAGCTATATGGCTTTAAGTGAAAGAGAGATTGGGGGGAGGGGTGCAAAGAAATCAGATTAAATAGTCTCACACTTACAGGTCCAGCATGAGGACAGATGATTGTGCAATTGACATGTGAATGTTAGTTGAGCAGAAAGGTGATGTATCGAGTGTGAAAGTCCATTCCTTTCGTAGGTTATTCGGTTTAGAGGCATGAATCAGTGAATTATTAGAAAATGTCAGTGTGTGGACTTCGATATACCAGATGAGTTTATCGGATAAATAAGGACAATTTGGTGAGTAAAAGAGCTGCCTTGAGCTTTGTTATAGAAAGGTGGCTACTTAGTGTCAGCAAGTAATGTGCAGGTAACAGCTCTGCATTTAGCCTTAAGGTACAAACTTTACAGTTGTATTAATTGCAGCTTTGAAGTTTTGAAAATGTATGAGTGGGCAAGTTGGTGGAAATATGCCATGGATATAGAAGATGGTGATAAAATGCGGCCTGAGTGGTTTTGGTTGTCATATCAGTAATCATGCAAGACAGCATTTTGTTGCAAGCACCCAGCTTTTGATTTGAGTAGGCAATGACCATCTTTGCAAAGGCATCATATTTTAATGACTTGCCAGACATAAGCCAGTAGTACTTTGACATTGTCATTGGATTTTGGTACAAGAGATTTTACCGGATTTTAAGTGGATATCCTAGCAAATTTGGTATGCGGAGACCATCACAAATGGCATGAGTTAGAAATTTTATTTTTATTATGGAAGAATCCTGAATCTGGCAACTGTTTTTCCAGCAGTGTTAAAACCAGGCTGGTGAGACACCATAACTTCAGTAATGGTAGGGACAGGAAAAAATGGTGTGATATCATTTGCTTCCTGTCTTTTAAAGGAAGATCAGTGATATTGCCAAGTGTGACTAATAAGTGATGAGAACAGTGGGGCCCCAAGAGTAATCATTATTGGATCCCTCTGGGTACAGGAATGTAAGTCTCTAACAACTAATTCTCTCTGACTGTTTTCTGTTGGATAGCTTTAGAATCATTTAGCAGTCCGCAAGGAGAGGTCATGCTTGTTTAACCTATGCAATAGTAGAATATGGATAACAGAAAAAAATTTCACTTATGTCTAAAAATACAGGTGCACTGGTACAGATTGAATTGCAGTGCTCTCTGTCATTTTGTCAGTGTCAGTAGGACAGTAACTGTATGGGCCAGAAGGCAGATTGTGAGAATTTAAGATCATTAAGGATTAGATATGGATGATTTTCTTCAGTGTTTGAAAAATAAAGCAGAACAAGATGATGGAGTCAAAGAGGGCAGAATTATATATTTTTTAGATTTTGGAATACAGCCTTGAGTATTGAGCAATTTCCTTCTTGAAGGGCAGTAAATTAAGGGACAATTAATTTTAAAATTTGAGGGGTAATGCTATCTGCTATTAAAGAAGCAGGATTGCAAATGAAATATGGAGGTAGGCGTCTAAATACTTAGCATTTTGCATATCAAAAGGGGAGGTATATTTTTAGTAGAAGAAATGGGGCATGACTAGTTTCTAGAAAAATAGCCTCATAGGATATAGAAAAGTGGTGTGCATTACTAAGGTCAGGAAATCATGAAGAGAGTCAGGGTGTATTGAAGCTTATTGTGACGGAGGAATCAACTGATTCTTTAAAAAAAACGTCTGTGACTTGCTGGGGATTCTTGCAGAAGAAAGATGACTTTTTTGTCTTTAGCAGTGTTCTGCTATGTCTGATTTCTGTTTTTACTAAAGCACTGAAGCTTTAAATCTGTCGTATATGTTCCAAATAGCTTTGATTTGTTAGGGATACTTGCTTGTAAAATAGTTATTGTACTTTTTGTAATCTTCTGACTTCTCATTTCCACTTCTTCCCTCATTGAAGATTATCAAGAGCTTTGAAGATGTGGAACATCTTCCTCAGATAATTCCACTAAGATATTTTTTGCCTAATTAAACAGGTGACCCTTGGAAAGAAAGAATTTGCATTTTCTGTACTGATCATGAGAAAGTGGTCTAAGACATTTATAACGGTTGTCAGTGAAGATGTTTACTGCATCTTTCAAAGTTGAGATGGGAATCCACATCCGCTGTAGTTCTCGTTCTTTCCTCCCTTGATCTTTTGGTTTATTTTTGTTCTATAAATTGATGATCTGGTTTATTTTTGTTCTATAAATAAACAGAATAGAAACAATAGGGGCGATCATTTATTAGGCTGTTATTTAACACCTGTAACAACAGAGCAGAGGAGAAACTGTTTTTATTTAATTTACTGTTTGATAACTGGCTAGATGGACTTGGTCCAAATACCTTTTTCAGTAACTGGGTAGATGGACTGGTCCAAAGACCCTTTTCAGCTGTGACCCAGGCATGTGTTTGCAAACAGTATAGCACCAGAAGAATAATATACCATAGAAAGATATTTCTACAGAGTAAATAAAATGATTGATGTAGAGAGTGTTTGTGTATGACTAGTTGAATATGTTGTCTGAATATTTGAATAACTAAACAATTTAAATGTACAAACTCGCATCTGCAGAAGAAAACAGTGTAATAATTTACATCACATAGGAGTACATTAAAAGGCTATCCAAGAGCAGAAATTATCCACAAAATTGCATCATTTAAGGCTGGGAGACAGGAGAGTAAACCTGATGACGATTATTCCTAAAGCATGTGCATGTAGAATCATTATGGAGCTGTTTGGACAGAGCTACTTTGCAATCGGCAAGAGTTTCTTTAGACTTTAACTCAGGAGGGCGACTGTTCAGTAAAACTGATCCTTGTGTGGAAAAAGGCCATTCATCTGTGGCTGTTTTAATAGGTGGCCTGCACTTGGGAATTCCTTGGTGAATAAGTTCTATAACTAGGAGGATCCTGTTCAAGGGAGAGCAGTATCAGTCTTGTAGTATTTTGAATATTAGAGTGCCACGTAAATAGGAGGATCTTTCAGTTATTGGGAGGCACTTTAGTTTCTGCATCAGAAAGGAGCAGCGAGTGTGCTTGATGACAAATTTATTAGCTTAAGCGCAGTGGCATAGATTGAAGAAAGACTGTTAAAGCTGGGTTTGTGTACTGAAAATTGGCTTCGGTCCAAGTTTGACTTTCCCGGTAAACAAATGTTAAATAAATAAAAGTAAGAGAATGTCATCAGCATATAGTGTAAGTATATAGTTTAAGGTTTAATGAGGGAAGGTTATCTGGGAGGTAGCTGATGAATAAACAGAATAGCGGAGGACCTACCCCTGTATTATGTATGTGATGGGTGGATAGCTGGTTATCAGAGTGCACTTGAAAAATACTATTCTTAGGATAGCTTTGGAACTAAAGTACTGTTGTTAGGATAGCTTTGAAACTAAAGTAGTATTCTTAGGGTCTACTTCATATGACCTAAATTTCATTTGACTGAGACCAAAACACAGAAAGTTCAAAAGACTGAGAACTCATTTGATTGAAACTCGTAACACTGACACATTAAAGTAAAAGGTATATGCCCTTTTCCCCACTGTAGTGCAATCCTGGAGTTAATATATATAGTTAGGGAGGGTGTGGGGGGCACAGCCCCCACATTGGGGGGGTGTGGGGGGCAAGCCCCCCCCACATAGTTTAGGTAAATATTGTTTACTGCAAAGAGTTATTCGTTGCAGTTATAAATATCCATGTGTAGGGTTTAAAATGCACAAAATATGTGGGGAGGGGTGAAGCCCCCACACCCCAAATGTGGGGGGCTGTTCCCCCCACCCCCCTAACTATATATACTGACTCCAGGATCGCACTTTTTCTTTAATGTGTCAGTGTTATAAGTTTCGGTCAAATGAGTTTTCAATCTTTTGAACTTTCAGTGTTTTCGTCTCAGTCAAATGAATTTCAGTTAAATGAAATTTAGGTCATATGAAGTAGACTTCTATTCGTAGGATAGCTTTGCAACTAAAGTAATATTCTTAGGATAGCCTTGGAACTAAAGTACTATTCTTAGGATAGCTTTGGAACTGAAGTACTAATGTTCTTCGTGCTTCACTGTTGCAGTCATTACATTTGGGTAATCTGCTGGCAGGTTGCCTTCAGTCGGCCTGAATTCCAAAGTCTTGGGTCCTGCGTCAGTTGCTGTCTTCTTTTCCATGACGTCAGGTCGTCAGGGGTATAAAACATGCAGCCGACGCCATTTTCTTTAGTCTTTCTTGCCACCCAGTGCCCGAAGCAGAAGCAATTTCGCAAGTGCCGGTCGGCCAACTACTGAAATATTCGAGTTGAGTTTCAGAACCGAAGTCTTCACTAAAGCTAAGTACCCCTTTGGGGAAACTTTTTTTCTTGATTTTTACAGATGTCAGAAAAAGTTAATAATTATATTACTTGTGGGAAGCAAATACCTCATAAGGATTTCCATTTATACTGTATTCCTTGCTTAGGCCCTGATCACAACGTGCCTGGCTGTCGGTTTTGTGCTAGATTTAACCAATGCACTATTATGCGTTGGTATATTTTTGCATCAAAGTATTTCGGAAACAGATTTAACTACCCAGAAATGTCGTCGAATATCAATCCGACTACCGGAGTACATAAAAAATGCAAAGAAAAGGACAGAGAAAGGCAGTTGAGATCCAAAACCGACGACAAAGCTTCTCCTAAGCTTCAGTGAGGCACTTTTGCAGCCCCTGATACCCACTACCTTCAAGTTGCAGGCCTCTACCAACACCCATGTAGAGTCCGGCATGCCGCAAGATACTCAAGATATTGCACCAACAGATGTATCTCCCTTGGATGGTTCCGGAGCCGCTGAGCAGGCACCGGCTTCTGAGGGTGTGTTCAGACCTCAATATTTATATATCAAATCGACTACAGCTGCAAAACCAAAGACAAAGGCAACTTTTAAAACTAAAAAACCGATGCATGAGCCACGTGTACAGGTCTGTATGCCTAAAAAACAAATGATCAAAATGGCTGAAAACCTTATTACCTTGATCAGGGGTACCCATTCCCCTCCAGATAAAAGGCCTAGGCAAGACACTGATTATGAATTTTCAGATCAGGTTTCTATTTCTTCTGATTCCTCTTCTGATCAGGAATTATCTATACCTCCCTATGAGGATTCTCATTCTGAGGAGTGTATTCCATCTGCATCTCCTCCAGAGGATTATTCATTTGGAGAAACCTTGCATACTGTGAGGGAGCATTTTCACTGGGAAGAGTCAAGACTTCTCAGAATCAAAATGAGGCCCAGGGATTTCCTTCTTCTCCCTCAGCACAAGCCTTTAGCCATTCCCCCTGTTTTAGACATTGTGGATGATGTGTTTTCGGAGTCAAGCTTGACCCCTGACTCCTTACCTCCGGCTCCCAGTAAGCCTGACAAATATTACAGGGTCCCTGACTCACATAAAGTTTTATTTAGAAACCCTGCTGCTGATCCTGTAACTTTTTCACAGGGTCCAAAGGGAGTTAAGGCCTCAGCAGCAAAAAATCCTACCCCCTCTGACAGAGATTCAAGGGCACTAGACAGATGGGGAAAAAAAGTTTATACATTTGCAACCTTGGCAGTCAGGGCCTTAAACTGTCAATTTCATATGGTTAAGTATCAACAACATGTTATGGGATTGCTGAAACAGAAAATTATGTTGATTTTAGAATGTGCAGAAAATAAAGAATTGCAGGAATTATTGCATGCAGCTGAACAAGTCGGAAAGCATACTTTGCAATGTGGTTTTGATTCCTTAGAGGCCACCTGCAGGGCCACAGTTACTGGATCTGTGATTGGGAGGCATGCCTGGTTAAAGGAACAAAATTTGCCTGATCATGTTAAAGCTAAATTGCTAGATGCACCTTTACAGCATGGTTCTCTGTTTGGTATTAAGGCAGAAGAGGTTTTAAAGAAAATGGAAGACAAAGCTAAGTCTATGCAAACTGTTAAAGACTTTTTACAAGTGCAGCCACCAAGATTCAGTAGACACTGGCCTACAAAAAATTGGTCCTTTCCTGTGTCAGACAGAGCTCAAAAGTGCAAATCCAGACGCCCAAAGGGTTCCAGATACCAAGTGCAAGATTCATATAGGTCAAAGCAATGGGGCGCATCTACCTCCAAATCAGGAGGATATAAAGCGCAAACCTACAGAAAACAGTCCCAGTGACTTCCCTCTGCCTACACCAAGCACTTAACTTTTGACAGCACCCTTAGGGGGAAAATTAGCACTTTTTGCTCAAAATTGGCAGTTAATAACCCAGGACAAGTGGGTGCTAAACATAGTATCACAGGGATACAAATTCCATTTCCACACTCTGCCAATGGCAAACGGTTGGCAAGATCTGTCCAAAAATCAATGGGCAGAGGCACAGAAACAGGTTACGTCCCTCATGGATATGGGGGCCATTCAGACAGTACCAGAACAGGAAAAAGGACAAGGTTTTTACTCAAGACTGTTCTTGGTACCCAGAAAGGACAAGGCCTGGCGGCCAATACTGGATTTATCAATTTTGAACACATACCTGGACATTCCAAAATTCAAAATGCTGACTTTGCAGCAGCTTCTGCCCATGCTAGGCAAGAATGCTTGGCTGGTGACATTAGACCTAATAGAGGCATACCTGCATGTCCCAATAAGACATTTGTGCAGAAGATACCTCAGATTCAAGGCTGGCTTAATGCATTACCAATTCTCTGCACTGCCCTTTGGCTTATCTACTGCACCCAGGGTCTTTACAAAGTGCCTGGCACCAGTAATTGCATTTTGCAGACAAAGAAGTATACAAATATATCCTTACTTGGATGACTGTCTCATTCAAGCAGAGAACAAGGACACTCTTCTTCGACACCTGGCATTTGTGAAAAGGCTTCTAACATGCCTAGGGTACACAATAAACGAAAAGAAATCACAACTGGTACACTCTCAAAAGATAGCATACCTGGGTGCAAGCTTGAATACAACTGCCCAGATGGCTTACCTTACGCCAAACAAACAAAGGCAGCTGACTACTTACTTCAAACTGATGGCAACAAAAACCCAGTCTTCTGCAAGACAAGTTCTGCAGGCTCTGGGCTTCATGGCATCCTGCATCCTACTAATTCCATATGCAAGACTGCATATGAGGAAACTTCAATGGTACATAAAAAGTTTATGGAGTCAACATTCACACAGTCTGGTAACAATGATTCCTCTCATTCCCTGCCTGCAACAGGAGCTTCTATGGTGGGCAAAGGCCTGTCACCAAAACATGGGATGGCCCTTCACTCTACCCCCTGCCAGCCAAACCTTGACAACAGATGCATCAGATTATGCCTGGGGGGCCCACATGGCAGGAAGATGCATTCAGGGCATATGGGCACCAAAACAAATGCATCTACATATCAACCAGAAAGAGATGCTAGCTGTTCAAAATGCCCTAACAGCCTTCAAGGACTTACTTCATCCAGGACAACTACTGATAAAGATGGACAACACCACAGTCATGTGATATATAAACAAGCAAGGGGGCACGCACTCATATAACCCCTTTGCAGATTAGCCATGGCACTGTGGGACACAGCTTTGACCTACCAAATACATCTTCAAGCTCAATTCCTGACAGGAAAACAAAACACTCTGGCAGACAATTTAAGCAGAAACCTTGTGGATCCTCACAAGTGGAAACTAAATCCACAAGTCTTCAGCATGATAATAGAGAAATGGGGGAGCCCAGACATAGATCTATTTGCCTCCCCTCAAAATTATCAATTGAAAAGATTCTGCACAAGGGCTTATCACAGACAAGCATGGAAAGTGGACGCCCTATCCTTCAGTTGGAAAAACCCATCAGTTTATGCCTTTCCCCCTCTGCCTCTTCTACCCAAGGCACTCCTAAAAGTCAAACAAGAGAAGCCAAAGATGATATTAATTTCCCCGGACTGGCCCCGCCAATACTGGTACCCAGTCCTAAGAAACTTGTCTCAATACCCAGTTTGGACCTTGCCTTAAAGACCACAACTACTGTCCCAGCAAAACAATCAGATCCTGCGCAGTCAACTACAGACTCTAAACCTGGCAGCATGGGTAATCATGTAATCATACAAAAACACACCTCAGTAAAGCTGTGATGGATGTCATTTTGGAAGCCAGAAGGCCTAGTACTAGAAAATCTTATACTGACAATTGGAAGAGATTCTGTGCTTGGAATCAAGCACAAGGAACTGATGCAGCAGAACCAAATATTCCTCAGGTATTACAATACTTAACTGAGATGCTTGACAAAGGAATATCTTTCTCATCAATCAAAATCCATGCCTCTGCCATTTCGGCTCATTACAACACAGAGCCACCAATCTTTTCTCATCTTTTACTAAAGCAGTATCTTAGAGGAGCCAAAAATTTAAGGCCCCCAGAAGATCACCATTACCTGCATGGAACCTCAATTATGTGTTGGAAAAGCTCACCCTTCCTCCAGTTGAACCAGCTGATATAAAATTCTTATCATGGAAGACAGCTCTGCTACTAGCAATTACTTCAGCAAGAAGAGTTTCAGAGCTACAGACCCTCATGGCTCTAGAGCCTTTTATCATATTTTACCCGGACAGGTTGTCTCTGAGGACAAATCCTACTTTTATGCCTAAGGTGGTTTCCAGTGTGGCCCTTAACCAAACAATTCATCTGCCAACTTTTTATCCAAATCTGCAGAACAAAGGGGAGAGAATTCTGCATTCTTTGGACGTACACAGACAGCTAAGATTCTACTTGAGCAGGACTAAATCTCTAAGAAAAACTGAGGAATTACTAGTGTCATATGATGCAGGATCGGAAGGAAAGGCTATTTCAAAGCAGACAGTGTCAAAGTGGATAAGCCACTGCATCCGTTTCTGCTACTTACACCATGGTAAACCTGTGCCCAAGGGCATTAGGTCTCATTCCACCAGAGCTGCAGCTACTTCAGCAGCCTTTCTCAGAGGAGTACAAACCAAAGACATTCTAGAGGCTGCTACTTGGAGTTCTGTTCACACCTTTGCAAAGCATTACCATTTGTCTCTCTCTAAGTCCAGGGCAGGCTTTGCCACTGCATTCCTGCAGGGCCTTATAGCCGCACCTAATGCTGTTTAGCTCCAGCCTCCCAACCACAGCTTTGGGATTCTACTCAAATGTAATGACTGCAACAGTGAAACGCGAAGAACATAGTACAGTTGTGTACACTTACCATAAATGTAGATGTTCGAGTGTATTCACTGTTGCAGTCCAGGTTACCCACCCACCATCCCCCTGTCATTCTGAAGTTTATCTTTCCTTCACTATCTTCTACAACCTATGTGGTGTATTTGCTTGTAGATGAAGGTAAAGTTTATATTGATGCATGTATTTATATATATATATATATATATATATATATATATATAACATTGCTACCTTTTTGGGGGCACCTGACATCGGGGGCAAGAAAAACTAAAGAAAATGGCGTCGGCTGTATGTTTTATACCCCTGGCGACCTGACGTCATGGAAGAGAAGACCGCAACCGACGCAGGACCCAAGACTTTGGAATTCAGGCCGACTGAGGGCAACCTGCCAGCAGATTACCCAAATGTAATGACTGCAACAGTGAATACACTCTAACATCTACATTTGTGGTTAGTGTACACAACTGTACTTCCTTAGGATAGCTTTGGAGCTAAAATACTATTCTTAGGATAGCTTTGGAACTAAAATATCATTCATAGGATAGCTTTGGTATTAATTAGTGTTTTTCCCAAAGTTAAATTTTGGCATCTTAACAAGAAGAAGGTTCTGGTTAACAGTTTTCAATGTTTTAGTCATGTCTAGAACTATATCTGCTGTAATGAGGCCCTTGTTGATATTGCTGTAGATAGAGTTGTTAGCAGAAGCCTGAGCAGTAGTGGTATAAATGCATTTCTAAAGCCTTGATGCTTATATGAAGGAACCCATGGCTGCTCATCTGTTTGATGCTCATCTGTTTGAGTAGTTTCTGAAGGAACCCATGGCTGCTCATCTGTTTGAGTAGTTGCTTGTAAAGGAGTTTTACAAAGATTTTAGCAAGGGGAAAAAGAGTGAAGATGGGCCAAAAGTCATTTTTATTTGGGGGGGGTGCTGTTACTGGGAATAATGGAATGTTTTAAAGCTGGTGGAAATATTCCTGGAGTAAGGGATAGGTGGTAGATGTTTGTAAGAGGTTTTGCAGTTTTATCTGCAGGTTTACTAAGAAAAATCATACGGAGTTGTGAGAATTGTGAAGTGAGGTGTTTTTACTTTATTAAGTTGTTGGTTTCTCTTACTGTTGTCTACTTAAAGCAAAAAATTGCCATGTATTCAGTGGGAAGGTAAAGTTCATAGGTTCGTAGGTTCATTGGTTAGTACTAAGCTAACTGCCCTTGCGAACCATTTTAAGCCTAGCCAATTATCCCTTGTGAGACTCGAACGCTGCACCTTGTTCATGCAAGGCAAACACCTTAACCATTAGGCCACCCTCCCAACCCAAGTGATGTTTGAGGAAGATTTGCTGATGTTTGCAGATTATCTGAGGGACTGAAAGAGTAGGTGATATCCTGGATGGAGGAGATGTGGAAGGATTCACATTTTTCAGCCGAATTACTGCCAAGTTTACTGATTGCTTTACTGGGGGAGTAAAATATGCTAGAGTTATCCAATGAACTGCTTTTAGTTCCTTCCAAAATTAAGGATTACCAGTACTTGAAATTTGCTATTTTTACATAGATGGATTTGGCAGATTTAGTTGTTGTTTCAGTTTGCTTTCTTAAGTTGAGTTGTAGCAGATGATTAATTGCTCTGGTTTTGCTGCCAGTAGACCAGTCCATGTCCCTTTGTTTTTATTTTTTATTTTATTTTTATTTTACATTTGTTGACTGGATCCACTCGACTGGATACATGGAGATTTTCAGCAAAACATAGGGGAGAAAAGCTCCAAACATAGAAACAAAACAATAATTTCACAGTGATATATTTTACATTCAAAGTTAGAATTATTTTTCATATTTGTTCAGATTTAATTTATTTAAAGGAGGAGGATAGTATGGATAATAGGAGAGTAGAGTGTAGGCGAATGAAATAGTAGTTAGTCAAAAAGTAACCACGGGGATTTAGCAGTGACAATTCCTTTTATTTCTCAGATATATTTTTTTTTTTGTTTTGAATTGACTTAATGTTGTTGCAGATATAATAATATGGGGAAGTTTGTTCCAAATTTTTTTGGCAGCATTATTAGAGAAGAGAGTCACCAGCAGAGTTACTAGTTTTGGTTGATTTTGGATGGTTGGATGTTGGAAATGCTCTAAGGAGGCAGCATTTTAGGAAGCAGCATTTAGCATTTTGAGGGATATTCAGTTATATAGTTTATTGTGTAGTGTTAAAGAAATAAGGAAAGGAAAAGAAATATAGGAGGAAGCTCAGACCAGAGCTACTTGGATGTTGGTACAATGATGTCCTATATGGTGAAGTTTCTTGATGCCGCTTGATAGCCATGGGCATACCTGTCCCCTATTTTTACTGCATACACAGGGGAAGAGGGAGTCCTATGTAGATGAGATAGGGCTAGTTCTTAGAGCTGTTGTAGGGTCATTAAGAAGGTATGGTGGAGAACAATCTTAAGAAGATATATAGGAGACCACTCAATGATAGTAAGGTGATGGTTGAATGTAGAGAACTCATGCTCGGGGAACGGTTGGCGTACAATCTGGGGAACAAATTTTAATGTCTTGAATGACCAGAAAGAGAGAACTGGACAAGGGTGCTAAAGGAATTGGGAAGAATGGTAATATGTGAAAGAGCGGGCTATATCTGAGAATGAGATTGGGAGTAGTATGGTTACCAGATTTTAAGTTGGCCCAAAGCTGGCAAGTATCCAGTCGAGGCCTTGTCATTTGTTTAGTTTGCACTTGTGAGTTAATGAGTTCCAAAGAGGAGTTGTGTTTGAGTAAAAGCAGAACTACTTGACCCCATTTTTTTATAATGACACCACAGTTCAGGTAAAATGAGTGTCCCAGGGATGCCGGATAGCAGGATTCATAACATTATCAGGTTGCAAGGCAAAGACAGAAAGCTAAAGAATGTAGTCAGACACCCTTTTTAAGGGATGCCAACAGCCTGCTCACCAGTCCACAGGGCATCAAAGGCATATTGAAAGTGTAGAAGGAGAAAACCCTACAGAAGTTATACTGTCCCAGACACAGCCTACGGTGAGTGAAGAGGAGGAGCACACCCTAGAAGAAGTAAGAGCAGCACTAAGGAAATAAAGTCAGGGAAAGCAGCAGGCTCAGGTGAGGTCACAGCAGGTATGATAAAGATGCTGTGTGACATAGGGAAGAAATGGCTCCTGAGGGTACTAATAGCAGTGTGGAGAGATAGAAGTATCCATGTTCACATTCCATTACTATTACATGTGTAAAACAATTCTCATTTGTGTTATCTAGTCTGTCTTTTGTTTGAGTTTTGTTTTTCTTTTTTCTGTGGCCTGGATCCATCCTCTGCCCTTACTCACTTATTCCTCATTCTGGCATGCCTGTACTTTTCAGCCTCTCTTCTAGAGCCCCCATTTTTGTGCCAACCATCTACCTCCTGTCATATACCATCCCTACTTCCACCTGGTTTAGATCCCCTATTTTTTGTGCCAACCATCTACCTACTGTCCTATGCCATCCCTACTTCCATCTACCTCCTGTCATATGCCATCCCTACTTCCACCTGGTTTGAACTACCAAGGGTTTCTCCTTGCTTTCTGTTTCATTTTCTGTAAACATTTCTACTGTCTTCTGATATACTGGCTGGAGCTTAAGCTTTGCACCCAGTTTCTGCCTGTGCATTTTTGAAACCCCCTTTAGTTCTTTATAAAGTAATTTTGTAATGATTAAATGTTTTTTTTATTATTCATAGATTTGTTATCTTAGCATTTTACCATATTGTGTGTATGTATGGTTCACATTCATTATTGGGGTTTACAGAACACTATGTTCTGATATATACAAGAGTTGCTTTATTTTTCTAAATTTTTGTATGTGTTAGCTGGCCTGAGTGGTGGCTGAAAAGGGTTGAAGTAGCGCTGTTATTGCCTTTATCTTTTTTGGACTGTAGGGTGGCTGAAGCATATTATCTGCCAGTGGCAGTCCATTTCAGGGTGCCCACGTAGATACACACACACAACACTTGGACAACAACAGTTCCTTACCTGCAAGGCTTTGGGGTAGAGAAGAAAGCCAGAGACTCTGGGGGAAAAAAAACCCTTTCAGACATGAAGTGAAGTACTGAGTCTACGTGGAAGGCATAACCTGTTTACTAAATGAGTAAGTACTTTTTAGGAGAGTATCTCATTACTAGAGGAAATGCTTCAATGGAGGTTAAAGTTTCCTGATACTGTCAGAACTAAAATGCTTCATCACAACCAGAAGTTCACACTGCTTCTTGTTAGAGCCTTTAAATTTTATGTGAAACATGTGCCTCACAGCCCAGGACTCTTGTGGCTGTGCCTTTGAAGTTATAGTAGGTCAGCAAAGTTGCCAAGATACAGAAAGGTGCATCCCATCTCCCTACTTAAAAAATGACAGTGGTCGACAGGCATTCAGTAGCAATAATTTTCCTGTTCAGGATTAACCTGCTGTTCAACATATATAAGGATGACTGGTACAGGACCCTTTTCTGCTACCTCCAGACCCAAATGTCCAAGAACATATTTGCAATATTTGAACCATAGATGCAGTACATGTAGTCATTTACTCAGCAGACAGAATTTGTGATCATTTTCAGTAGAAAAGAAAGTAACAGTATAAAGTATTGCAACAAATTAGGCCAGTAAGATAGTGTAGATAGGTGGAGTTCTGGGGAAAAGAGTTGAAGACAGTAAAATTCACATATTTGTTAATACAATGTTTGTAATCATTGAGAAAACAGTGTATCCTAAATGTAAAAATTGTAAACAAGCCACTGAGTGTGTAGTTGCATCAACTCTACATGCTTAGCCAGCATCTTTGAAGCGTGTACAATTGTTTTCAGTCTGTACATGTAATTTCAGTCATTTTTGTTTAAGTGAGAGATCGTGTAATTTTGCTCTGTAGTCAGGAAGAGAGTTACATGACAGAAAGAGGTAGTTTGAGAAAAGATCTTTTGCAGGTAGCAAGGGAATATTTAGGTTTAACTAACTTTGACAATAATGTTACTTCTTAATGCATAGGAGGATTCATGTACTTGTTAGCCACTAGAGGACAGTAACGATCAATTAGTGATTTGTGGGTAAGAAAGTTAGAGATAGGAAATCCTGTTTGGCCTTAACGATTCCACAGTGGTGCTCTGTAGGGGGAAGCAAGATGAATGAACCGGTTTCATCTACTTAAAGGGCAGAGATGCTTTTCTCTGACAGGGGTGCATTTATAGGCAGAACATACTCATGCCTGTGGAAGAGGCAAATTAAAATTATTGGTTCAACGTACTTTGGGTATGATTAAGTTGAATAATTTATAAACCACTAGACAGTTTATGGTTAGTGACAGGAAATCTTTGTGTAGGCTTAGTTTATTTATTAAACAAGGCATGTACCAATAAATAGGTTCAACTAACTAACATCAGTAGTTCTAGGATGAGCAAACTCTGATGCCCTAAATCATAGCAGCTGAGAGCTATGACAGAAGACCTAGAAACTTCCTAAGATTGTGTAGTTGAAATGCAAATTTTAAGCAAAAATTCAAATACAAACCAAACAAAAAAAATGACACAGTGGAAACAAGTGTATTTTTGTTTGAAATGGTATAAATGCTGTCATCTCATTCAGAGGAACTTCTTCAGATACATGTACTTCAGAACTTTAGAATTTCAGAATACTTTCATTGAAGAAGATTAGCATATTCTGAAGGTGTGTCAAAGAAATACTTCAATTTGGAAATCTAGTCAAAAGTGACACCAGTAGTAGCTCATTTCACAGTTGCATAAAGAACCGGCTTCCTGTCAGTATTCATTGAGCAAAGTGTTTTTTTTCCTGAAAAAGTATGTGTCCATTGGACAGCACTCATTTTCAGTAGATTTCAGTTTGACATATTTTCTTCTTTTAGATGGCTATTCCTGTGTTTGTTTCCACATTTTTTCTTATGCAGACACACCCCCATATGTTTGCCTGTACTGGGTCCTGTCTCACTCCATGCTACCAGATTATACCTTTATGTGATCCTTTTGTGGAGAAGTAACTTCCTTAATTTAAGGCTACATATAACTCCCTTTTATGCTATAGTAATTGGAAATTAAGATCTTTCGATGTAGCTAATTGTTGTATGAATATTCCCACTCTCCTTGCATTCTGATGGTACATTTAAAGGCACATACCATGCACGTGTTCTACAAATATATATATATATATATATATATATATATATATATATATATATATATATATATATATACATACACACGCACACACACACACACACGTACCATACACATATTTTACAAATAATGTTTAGTGTATATATAAAGAAACATACCATGCACATGTTCTGCAAACAAGGTTTAATGTATATAGAAAGGCACGTATTGTACATGTATTCTACAAAATATTTAGTGTGTGTGTGTGTGTGTATATATATATATATATATACACACACACACACACACACACACACACACACACACACATGTGTCTGTGTGTGTGTGTGTGTATATATATATATATATATATATCTGTATATTGTTCGATGAATGAAGGTTCGCAGGAGTGAACTTTCGATAAAATGATATAGACCCATCAAAGAAGGCTCTAAGGTTAACAGAGACCAGGCTAAAGACCTGGAAGTTGACTGTAGAGAGAGCACAACTGTACAAGGAATTACTCAGGGCTGTAGCACCTCAAGAAAGAGGAAGTAGGTGGAGCTGAAAATGTCAGCACCTCAAAGCAGCATGTGTGAGGACTATGGAACAGATATGTGACTGAGCCAGGTATGGAAATAAGGACATAAGAAAAGCTGGTGGTGGAATGCAGAACTCCAGGAAGTCATCAAAAGAAAGGAGTGCAGAAAAAAGTGGGCGACAGAAAAGTCAGACCAGGCTAGGAAGGAATACTGATTGGCTAACAAATAGGTTAAGAGTGGAGAGGAATAGCTAAGAACAAGGCATCAGAGGCACTCTACCAACTACTGGAAAGTGACTCAGGGAATGGCACAAAGAAACTCTATCAGGTTGCAAGACAAAGACAGAAAGCTAAAGAATGTAGTCAGACACCCTTCTTAAGGGATGCCAGCAACAACCTGCTCACCAGTCCACAGGGCATCAAAGGCATATTGAAGGTATAGAAGAAAAAGAAAACCCACAGAAGCTATACTGTCCCAGACACAGCCTACGGTGAGTGAAGAGGAGCAGCTCACCCTAGAAGTAAGAGCAGCACTAAGGAAATAAAGTCAGGGAAAGCAGCAGGCTCAGGTGAGGTCACAGCAGATATGATAAAGATGCTGGGTGAGATCGGGGAGAAATGGCTCCTGTGGGTACTAATAGCAGTGTGGAGAGATAGATGTATCCCAGATGATTGGAGAGTAAGCATATAAGTGCCAGTGTTCTAGAACAAAAGGGACATTCACAGCTATTGTAGTATAGAGGTATAAAAACTCATCACACTGCATGAAAGTTCTGGAAAGGGTGATTGATAAATACACAGAATAGTAGAAAGTAAGATGAGAAATAAGCAGTGTGGACTCTGATCAGGATGCAGCATAACTGACCTAATGTTTGCAGCGAGACGGATATTTGGAAGTAAGATAGAAATGAGGAGAGTCCAAGTGAGCATGCCTAGACTTGGAGAAAGCTGATTTGAGCAGTCCTGCAGTGGTTCGAAGTCCTTGAAACATTGGTAGAGTTAATGCAAGCTGTGTTCAAGGACCCAATGGCTCAAGTATGAACAGTGTTCGGTCTTAGAGGGGGTCCCAATGGGCGTGTCTGTGCATCAGAGTTTAGCTCTGAGCCCAGTGCTGTTCATACTGATGATGGACTACATCAGCAAACAGGTAGAAGGGGACAGGTCAGCAAATTTGATATATGCAGATGATGTGATATTACAGGCAGACTCTGAGCAAGAAGTTCTTCAAAGGATAGGGGAATGGAATGCAAACTGAAGGCACATGGGATTAAACTGGGTATAGGTAAGGCAGTTGTAATGGCAGCAAATGGGAGAAATCAGAAGATGCTGAAAATTCAGATAGGGAAAACAGTGGAACAGGGTGGTTGAGGGAAGGGACTTCTGAATGAGGACCTCACAGCTAGAATCAGAGGGGCTGCAGCCAACTGGCTCAGTGTGTCAGGCGTAGTGTATGATGATGGAATGCCAAAGAAGCTGAAAGTTGTTGTTGTTGTGTCTTTCGGATTTTCCCAGTTAGGGTTCGCCACAGGGGAACTCCAGTCCGCTAATGATTGGCAGTAGATTTTTACATGCCGAGTTGCCAGCTCTGATGCACAACCTTCACGGAAGGTACGCCCATTCACGCCGTCTCCACACAGAAGACGCTCTATCTGAGAATCGAACAGGACAACGTCATAATGTGATGCAACAACGCTACCGCAGCACCACCACAAAGAAGCTGTGAAAGTAAGGTGTACAAAACCAAGTGGTCTGACCAGTACTGTTGTGTGGTACAGAAACCTGGACAGTAAAAGAAGAGCAGCTGAGGAATCTAGTGGTGATGGAGATAAAGTGCTTGAGACCTGTGATAGGATGCAAACTGTGGGACAAATGAAGAAATGAAGACGTAAGAGCAGAGGCCAAACTAGCTCCAATTACAGAAAAGGTCAAAGAAAAACGACTGCGGTGGTTTGGGTAAATATGCAGAAAAGCAGAATGCAAGCTGGTGAAGAAGATTTGGGACCAATAGGAATAAAGCAAGAGGAAATGCGGGCATCCAGCAAAGAGGTGGATGGACTGTGTGAAAGAAGACATGCATTGTTGTTGAAGAAGGTTTGAGAGTGCCATTGAATAGGGAGAGATGGCAATAAGTGAAACACCCCCAACCCCAAGCAGAAAATGGGAAAAGGGAGCTGCTGCTGCTAATTTTTATAAATTGTGTATGGATTTTTGTAGAATAGTTGCTCCACAAAACATTGATGTGTTCTTTGTCAGCACTAGATCATCGCCACTGAAATTGCCAAATATTACTGTGTGTGATCTATGACCAAAAAATCCTGTGCAAAAAAAAATATATATATATATATAAGTATTTTTTCATTGGGCTCAAACCTCCCTGCAGCTGCACCCCCTACACCTCGTGCTACTTATATCCATCAGCTCTTGAGATCACAGAGTAGCTGAGAAAGGGTATATTTCCTATACCTGCTATTACAGTGTGATGCTGCCAGCTGATCTATTGACCAAACTGAGACTACAGAACAGTTATTGATGCTATGCATGACTACCATTTTGTAGGATCCCATACATCCAGACTTGTGCATATTTGTGCAGACACATACGCAGGGTATACACTTGCACATCTTTACTTTATGTTTTTCTGTTGACCAGGTTGGTCCTGCTAGGCAGAGGCTATTTAGATTCATAGGTATTTACTAGTCTATTAGTCTGTGAGGATCTTAAGCAGCTAAGCCTTATGTTCCTGTGGTAGTTTTTAACCCTTATATTTTGTCTGCAAATAGTCCAGAGGCAGGCAGAACAAGGGTATGTGGGGACATTTATCTGTTCCTATCCATGAGGGATGTAGGTGCTAAACCAGGATTTTCTTGTTGTTTCCCATCCGTTCATCTAGATGTGAGTAGAGTAAGAGAAGTGCTTTGTGTTTCCATCCGTTCATCTAGATGTGAGTAGAGTAAGAGAAGTGCTTTGTGTTTCCCATCCGTTCATCTAAATGTGAGTAGAGTAAGAGAAGTGCTTTGTGTTTCCCATCCGTTCATCTAGATGTGAGTAGAGTAAGAGAAGTGCTTTGTGTTTCCATCCGTTCATCTAGATGTGAGTAGAGTAAGAGAAGTGCTTTGTGTTTCCATCCGTTCATCTAGATGTGAGTAGAGTAAGAGAAGTGCTTTGTGTTTCCATCCGCTCATCTAGATGTGAGTAGAGTAAGAGAAGTGCTTTGTGTTTCCCATCCGCTCATCTAGATGTGAGTAGAGTAAGAGAAGTGCTTTGTGTTTCCCATCCGCTCATCTAGATGTGAGTAGAGTAAGAGAAGTGCTTTGTGTTTCCATCCGCTCATCTAGATGTGAGTAGAGTAAGAGAAGTGCTTTGTGTTTCCCATCCGTTCATCTAGATGTGAGTAGAGTAAGAGAAGTGCTTTGTGTTTCCATCCGCTCATCTAGATGTGAGTAGAGTAAGAGAAGTGCTTTGTGTTTCCATCCGTTCATCTAGATGTGAGTAGAGTAAGAGAAGTGCTTTGTGTTTCCCATCCGTTCATCTAGATGTGAGTAGAGTAAGAGAAGTGCTTTGTGTTTCCCATCCGTTCATCTAGATGTGAGTAGAGTAAGAGAAGTGCTTTGTGTTTCCCATCCGTTCATCTAGATGTGAGTAGAGTAAGAGAAGTGCTTTGTGTTTCCATCCGTTCATCTAGATGTGAGTAGAGTAAGAGAAGTGCTTTGTGTTTCCCATCCGTTCATCTAGATGTGAGTAGAGTAAGAGAAGTGCTTTGTGTTTCCCATCCGTTCATCTAGATGTGAGTAGAGTAAGAGAAGTGCTTTGTGTTTCCATCCGTTCATCTAGATGTGAGTAGAGTAAGAGAAGTGCTTTGTGTTTCCATCCGTTCATCTAGATGTGAGTAGAGTAAGAGAAGTGCTTTGTGTTTCCCATCCGTTCATCTAGATGTGAGTAGAGTAAGAGAAGTGCTTTGTGTTTCCATCCGTTCATCTAGATGTGAGTAGAGTAAGAGAAGTGCTTTGTGTTTCCCATCCGTTCATCTAGATGTGAGTAGAGTAAGAGAAGTGCTTTGTGTTTCCCATCCGCTCCTCTAGATGTGAGTAGAGTAAGAGAAGTGCTTTGTGTTTCCCATCCGTTCATCTAGATGTGAGTAGAGTAAGAGAAGTGCTTTGTGTTTCCCATCCGTTCATCTAGATGTGAGTAGAGTAAGAGAAGTGCTTTGTGTTTCCATCCGTTCATCTAGATGTGAGTAGAGTAAGAGAAGTGCTTTGTGTTTCCCATCCGCTCATCTAGATGTGAGTAGAGTAAGAGAAGTGCTTTGTGTTTCCATCCGTTCATCTAGATGTGAGTAGAGTAAGAGAAGTGCTTTGTGTTTCCATCCGTTCATCTAGATGTGAGTAGAGTAAGAGAAGTGCTTTGTGTTTCCATCCGTTCATCTAGATGTGAGTAGAGTAAGAGAAGTGCTTTGTGTTTCCCATCCGTTCATCTAGATGTGAGTAGAGTAAGAGAAGTGCTTTGTGTTTCCATCCGCTCATCTAGATGTGAGTAGAGTAAGAGAAGTGCTTTGTGTTTCCATCCGTTCATCTAGATGTGAGTAGAGTAAGAGAAGTGCTTTGTGTTTCCCATCCGCTTCATCTAGATGTGAGTAGAGTAAGAGAAGTGCTTTGTGTTTCCATCCGTTCATCTAGATGTGAGTAGAGTAAGAGAAGTGCTTTGTGTTTCCATCCGTTCATCTAGATGTGAGTAGAGTAAGAGAAGTGCTTTGTGTTTCCATCCGTTCATCTAGATGTGAGTAGAGTAAGAGAAGTGCTTTGTGTTTCCATCCGTTCATCTAGATGTGAGTAGAGTAAGAGAAGTGCTTTGTGTTTCCCATCCGTTCATCTAGATGTGAGTAGAGTAAGAGAAGTGCTTTGTGTTTCCCATCCGTTCATCTAGATGTGAGTAGAGTAAGAGAAGTGCTTTGTGTTTCCCATCCGTTCATCTAGATGTGAGTAGAGTAAGAGAAGTGCTTTGTGTTTCCATCCGTTCATCTAGATGTGAGTAGAGTAAGAGAAGTGCTTTGTGTTTCCATCCGTTCATCTAGATGTGAGTAGAGTAAGAGAAGTGCTTTGCTTTATTTGGAGTAGAAGATGGTTCCTTCGGAGATTAATTCTTTATGCCTGTCCTTCTAGCAAGAGATTTCATAAGTGAGTGTTCAAACGACTGTTGGATTCATGAATGTGTAATAGATCTGAAAAGATAGGGTCTGTTGAAGCTGTATATGTGAGGCAGAAGGCTCCCCTTAGCCTGTATGATAACTGGAAGGAGGGACAGTGCCCTGAGATGGTATGCATAGTTGTTATGATTTATGTCTTTGATGTTTTAGTGAAAAAACATTGTGGTTGCTGTAGTTGTGTGCAATGTTTGGACAGGTACATACCAAATGGGACAGTGCAGTCAACGCTCAGCTTGAAAAGGGCCGAGTACAGTGGAATGATTAATTACCTGTACCTGGATGCCATGCCTTTTAAGCTTCACAATGAAAAAGGGCTTTTTTTTTTGTTAAAAAAAAAAAAAAAAAAGTGGATACATGGTGATGAAAGGACAGTTTATTGTCAACATACGTTCTCAGATCCCTGACCATAGGATCAACTTTCAGGGGTGTGTTAGCAATGTGATAGTTACAAGGGAAGTCATACTTGCAGAAGGATATGATAGTGTATTTCTTGGCATTTAATTTTAGTCCATGGATTTAACACCAATTGTTTGGAAAATGCTGTCTTGCAAGATTTTAGTGTCCACTGGGAAGTTTATGATGGCATCAAGTTACACTCTTCTGTAGACTTGATCACCCATAAACTGTTAACGTTTGCTTTGACCCCTGTGACATAAATGCCAAAGAGGAGTGGCCTGAAGACTGAACCCTGGGGTGAACCATTAGAGACCGGTCTTTTGGAGGAGGTAGAGCTGCCCACACTGATTTTCTAAGTTCTGTTCGTGAGTCAGTTTGCTATCCAAAAAGTTACACAGGGATTTACATTTAGCCGGGGAGAGGTGATCTACAATACCGGGTGTTGGATGGTGTTGAAAGCCTTCGTAAGGTATAGATATACAATGTGTACTAATCTGCTCTCATCAGTTGCTTCAGTAACCCTCTTTAAGAACTTGATCAGGTTAAGTAGGAAGGATCTGCTCTTGATGTATCTGAACTGGTGATGGTCAAATGTTTGTTGGTTACCTATGTCCTTTTTTTATTAATTTCTTAATGATCTTTTCCATAGCCTTACAGATCAGGCTGGTGAGGCTTATGTGCGGTTCTATAATTACCCATGGCTGTTAACTCCCCACCTTTGTGCAAAGGGATGACTGTTATCCTCCATTCATCCAGCACAACATTTATTAGGAGGCTTGTAGTAAATAACCTTTGTAGGGTATCTTGACAAGGCATGTTTCAGGCTGACCAGTAGGCACAGTAGGCACAGTACGTTGTCCAGTCCCATTGACATACCGTTGTTTGCTCTTGGATAGCTCTGTTAGGATTTGTTCTTGGGAGATTTGAGTGAGTGTGTCGATGCGGGTATGTGATGGGAAAGTAGGAAGACAGAAGGTGCTGGGGTTTTAGATGATTGTCAGTGAGCTCTGGGTCAGAGTTTGTAAAATTCTTTCTGGTAGCTCTGTGCAGTGCTGGACACTGTTTCTGAGAATTCAAATATAGTTAAAGCAGGCTTTGTGGTTATCATACGGTTTGCATTAAGACCTAGAAAGAGAGAAGCTGTCATAGTACAATAAACCTGTGTTTACATAATCAAAACATATGGAGCTCATTTAATTCTGTGCATATGCATTCTGATTGGGAATGTGCAGCGTATTTAAAGTAATTATGCTCTGCATTTCTGTCGTTTCTTAAAAAAAAAAAAAAAAAAAAACTTGTTTTCCCGCCTTTCTGAGCTAGTCTAGTCTAGTTTTCAGGCTTTGCTGAATCCAGGACTGTGGTAAAGGTTCCTGTGTTGAGAATATCATACTTGGATAATTAGGTGGCTTCCTTGTTCACTGTGAGAGAGGGAACTCTGAGCAGCCTATCTGTCCCTGTAGGAGTGGTCCCAGCCCAGCAACTTGTAGCTCATTAGCCATTTTGGGCTAATTTCTATCCTTTTGATCTCCCTGGTATAAAAACCTCTTAGCGTGGTTTTGCGCACCGCGCAGCACTGTTTAGCTGTGGTTAAACTATTCCAGGCTCCACGAAGTCTGCACTTCAGTTTTTCCTTTGAAACTTGATACACTTCAACCCAGCACTAGAAATAAGGCAATTTAAGACTGGCACTTACTAAAACTAGCACTAGCTTACAGCGGCACTTCAGCCCTATACTCAGGAAGTATAAGGCTCTTTACTCATCCAATCAGCAATACAGTCCAAGCCATCTATTCAGGCATGTTCAAGGGACAGCTTCAGGTGTACTCTCCGGTCCAGCTGGTGAATCTGGGCATCCTGAGGCAATGTTACAATTGCCTCATGTACACAGACAACCTCCTCCTCCTCCCAACCAACACAAACATATGTGAGAGATGCAGCTACACAGCCAAGCTGGTGGCTAAGCTCTCTCAACCTACGACTGGATCATCCAGTCACAAGGAGAAGGGCAACATTAGCACCACATTACCAGACTCGCATAGACCAGCCATAGCTGCACCAGCAAACAACTCTCAGAAACACGCAAAAACATACTCGGAGGCTCTAAATAAGAACCTGCCTAAACAACAGAGACCTCCTAAGCATACACCCAAGCAACCTCCACCCCACAACAGAAACCAGGAAACACATGCGTCACAACGTCAGTGTGCCAAGCAAAAAACAGCCCCTAAGGCTAAATAACACACCTAAAACACTAGTAATCGGTGATTCTAACATCAGGCACACAGACGTCCCACTCACTAGACTGAACAAGGAGAAGGTTACCGTAAGCTGCCTGTCGGGTGCCAGAATCTGCCACATAAAACATGCACTCATGTCACTCCACAACAAGTACAGATATGACTGTCATTGTACATGTTGGCGTAAATGACCTGAGACGTACCTCCCTGGACTACATGAAAAGAGACATTGAGGAGCTCTCTGACCATGTAGCCCAGGCTGGTATGACTCTGACTCTGAGTAGCATCCTGCCCTCACCCAAAATGATGCCAGCATACGAAGAAAAAATGATCAGTTTCCACAATTGGTTAAACTACTGGTGTTATTCAAAGGGGATCCAGTACTTGTCAGCCTGGGATGACATGCTTGACAAGCCACATTGCTTTGCCAGAGACGGCTTACACCTGTCGCCCCTGGGATTTCGAATACTGGCCAAGACTCTTGCCGCCCCAATGCTGCCTTTTTTAGGCAAAGCTCAAAAGACAAACCCGCCTCCATAAACAACAATAATAAACAAAAACTGAGGGTAATGCTGCTCAGCGCCAGAAGTCTAAACCTCAAAATGCACGCACTCGAGGCTCTCCTTAGTATGGAAGAAATCGACGTATGTGCATTGACAGAAACCTGGTTCAAGGCTCCAGAGAGCACCCCAGCACTACCAGGCTATAACTCCTACCATACCTTTAGGTCCCAAAACCAGGACCACAACACAAAAGGAGGGGGTGTGTCCATATTCATCAAGAACACCCACACCTCCAGGCTAGTAGCACAGCATGCGGAATCTGAGACCATCCAAGTGCAATTGACAGCGGGTAAATTGACTGTTCAATGTATAGCTTGCTACAGATCTCCCACCTTGTCTCAGGACCCTCACGCAGCATTCCTGAGAACATTAGAAAGTATGAAGATTCTACCCAACACCATGCTACTGGGTGACTTCAACTATCCAAACATTGACTGGGAAAACTACTCAAGCAAAAACGCCCTAGCCCAACGCTTCCTTGAGTTTATAAACTCAAATGCCCTGGAACAGCTGGTCAACACTCCCACAAGAGGTGACAGCATACTGGACCTGGTCATCACCAACATGGGGAACCCATGTTCCACACCTGAGGTAAATTAGTCATTGGTAAGATCAGATCACAAACTAATCACACTGGACATCCACATCCTGACCCCCCCCCCCCACAGTCAAGGAAATCAAGGTAAAAAACTTCTCTAAAGCCAACTTCACACTCCTCAAGACTGAGGTGGGAAGTTTCAAAGCTCCCAATCAAATGGAAAATGATGACCCATAGGCAGAATACTTTACAAGCGCATTCTATGAACACCTTCAAGAATGCATGGACCGAGCCATCCCAAGTAAAACCAAGACCGACTCCTCAAAAAAGAGGAAGCCAGTCTGGTGGACCCCGGCCATAAATAAACTTTACAACAGAAGGAGGAAACTCCTGCAAGATAGAACAAAATCCCAAAATAAGAAGGCATCTCTGATTAACATCAGTAAAAAACTGCGCTCCCTCATTAAATCATCCAATCCAACTTCGAAAGAAAAATAGCCAATGACTCTAAGGATAACCACAAGGCCTTCTTTAACTGTGTCAAGAGTCTAGGGGCAAACTCTCAGGTATGCTCCGAGCTAGTGCGTAATGGCCATAAATACACTGAACCAACCGACATTGCCAACATCCTGGCTGACAAGTTCAGTGCAAACTTCACCCCCCCTCCACCAAAGGGGCTAGCACCCATCCCAGTAGACTGTGGCGCTCCAGATGTCTCAGACACACAAGTAAAGACAGCCCTTGCAAAGGCCAAAAACACAGCATCAGTGGGAACAGATGGTATCCCAGGTTGTGTCTTACACAAGCTTCAAAATGAAGTAACCCCCCCCATCTGAAAACACTATTCAAACTCAGCCTCTCTACAGGCTATGTACCCAAAGAATGGCATACAGCAACAGTCGTACCACTCCACAAAGGTGATGCCACAACTGACCCTGGGAACTATCACCCTATAAGCTTGACTAGCTTGGTCTGCAAAGCCATGGAACGCATTGTCATGGAGCTCATTAACAGGGACATTGGGAACCTCCAGACACTGGACCCCACCCAGTTCGGCTTTGCTAAAGGCAGATCTTGCCTCCTGAACTTGGTCGACTTCTTCGAAACGGTCACCAAGGCCATAGATAAAGGGAAGGTGGTCCACACAGCATATCTGGACCTCGCTAAGGCGTTCAGCACCATCCCACACTCAGGAATCATAGGCAGACTCACCAGCTTAAATATCAACCCCCATGTCACGAGATGGGTTGCCAATTGGCTCTCAGACAGAACCCACACGGCAAGAGTGGCAGGCGCCATGTCGGACTCTAAACCAGTCACAAGCAGAGTCCCACAGGGATCAGTCCTGGGACCCCTCTTGTTCGGTATAGTTTTCTCCGAAGTACAGGCAAATGCGGAGGGACTGTGGCTAATCAAGTTCGCAGATGACTGTAAATTGGGTGCAATAACTGACTCTCCAGCTGACACAGACATCCTGCAAAAGGGTCTCTCAGAGACAAACACCTGGTGTCAAAGTCACGGCCTCAAGCTAAATGCCAAAAAATGCATAGTAATCCCATTTGGGAAAAACAAAGTACCTACAAATTTCCACATAGATGGGAATCCACTAAGTACAGAAGAAGTAATTAGGGACCTGGGTACCCAAGTAGACAGCATGCTCTCCTTTGAGAACCACATAGCCAAAACGGTCAGGAAATCCTTATATGCGGGACACCTGATCACAAGGGTTTCTCATCCAGATCCAAGGAGGTGATTGTGCCCCTTTACTCCTCACTCATTAGGCCCATAATAGAGTACAATGCCCCATTTGGGATGTACCTCACTAGATGCTCGCAACAACTAGAAAGACCACAGAAGTACCTCACTAAGAGGATTAAGGGCCTTAAACAATTACCCTATGAAGCACAACTAAAAAAGCTCCAGCTCGTCTTAGTCACTTACCGTCTGCTCAGAGGTGACCTATGCCTGACCTATAGGGCCATGTCAAACCCTGAACTAATGGACATGCTTCACCTCAAAAAAAACGAGATCCCTCAGAACCACTCGTTCTAGCGACTTGAACCTATGCACAACAATAAACAGGACATACTGGAGGGGTAGATTCCTGTCCCAGCGACTCCCATCACTCTGGAATAGAATCCCAATCCATATTCGACAGAGCTCCTCTCTGACCCTCTTCAAGAGAAATCTTGATGAGTGGATGGGTAATCGTAAGTTCTACCCTGGGATCACTTCAGGAGCCCTTTTAGACAGAGGCCCAGGTTGCTAATCTAATGGGGAGGTGAAAGCCATCACTCTGTGGCTAGGCTTATAAATGCCCCTGGGCAGATAGCCTAGTACTTACCTATGAACCTATTATAGTTTAATGAAAATTTTGCTTATCCATTGTCAGTGAAACAGTGGTGCATGTAGAATGTTGCACAGCTTATGTTGACATGTTTTCATTGCTGGAGGTACCTGAGAGTGAGTGAGAGAGTGCGTGAGAAAGAGTGAGTGTGTAAGTGCGAGTGCGCGAGAGAGTGTGTGTGTAGTGTGTGTGTGTGTGAGAGAGAGTGTATGAGTGAGTTTGTCTGTGTGTGTGAGTGCATGAGTGTGTCTGCGCGTGCATGCGTGTTTCAGTGCGTGTGCGCGTGTGTATTTATATTTATATATATGGCCTTGCAACTTAAGATGGTAAATATATTAAGCACTGGTGTCAGGAATGTTCTAGACTTGAGCAGAATTCATATGAAAACTGAAAATCTTGGATAGAATTGTCTTTAAGAATCCACTTGAAAAGGATAGAGACATGGAAAAAGTGTTGGAAGTGATCAAGGATATAAAGAAGGCTATAACAAAAAAAAAATGCATTCCTATTACATGTTTGTAGATGTGCTGGGAAAACATTTATGGTTTTCTGCAATTTATGCTTCTTACAGCAGCTGTGGGTAGTATGACTTACAAGTTTGTGTCCAGTTTGTTAAAACCAAAACAAAACCAGCTTACGCAATTTATTAGTTCCCTTAACATTGATCTGAAGTAGCATTCTGCACTTTAGATTCTTAACCCAAATTATTGCCAAACTGTTTCCGCTTCTTGTACCACAGTAGCATCTGTTAAAATTGGGTTTCATAGATGAGAAAAAAATAACGTAGGTTCATAGGTAGGTACTAGGCTATTGGCCCTAGGGCCTATATAAGCCTAGCCAAAAGGTACCCTGGCTTTCGCCACCCAAGAAAATTATTCTCCTGTGCCACTGTTGAGCAGAGCCACAGACGTGATCTCCGGGGTGAATTTCCTATCTCCCATCCAATCATCAAGATTTTTCTTGAAGAGTGCTAATGAGGAGCTTTGTTTGATATAGATAGGTAGTTTGTTCCAGAGTATGGGAAGTCTCTGGGACAGGAATCGATCCCTCCAGCATGTTCTGTTTATTGTGATGACAAGGTTTAGGTCCCTAGAGCGTGTAGCTTGGAGGGACTGAGATTTCTTTAAGGGAGCATGTCCAAAAGCTCTGGGTTTGACATAGCTTTGTCTGTAAGGCAGAGATCGCCTCTGAACGTTGCAGAAGAGCATACCTGCCAAAGGTGGTAGGGTCTCAGATGAATAGATGGTTTTGGATACATTGCTTTGGTGGTCCTAATATGTACTATAAGTAATTCAGAAATAAAAACCTCATTGATACTTGACTTGTAGGAGAGGGTTACAATTAACACAGTTCTGTAAATTCTGACAAAGGATATGAGCCTGAGAAGTTCTTGGCAATGTTTAGAATGAAAGAAAGTATCTCAGTGTAGCAGCTGTTGGAAAAGTAAATAAAATAAAAAAAATATTTGATGTCTGTATAAGAATAACTGAGAAAGTACCCCATTTTGGAGAGTTTTTTTGACAGGCCTCTGAATTCATAAACGTAATGTGTAGAGTTGCAAGGCGGTATTTGGCGCCCTCTGTTTTATTTACTGTTTGTTAGTATCATATTTCATGGGTGTGGCTCACTGTATGGTCTAGAACCTATAGCATTTTCATGAATTACAGACTGGAAAGCATAATACACAGCTCCATACTTTAGAAAGCCTCGCATTTGCCATGGTTAGGTCGACTTTTGCATGCATTTTTTGTATGCCATGTACACCACTTTGCCTTCATGCTGATGTTTCGTGGTTCCGTAATTGTAAAGACAGATGCAGATAATTTTGGGGCTGATGTTGTGTCCACCAAAGGGCTTATATGCTGGATAATTTTAGCAGTTGTACTTTAGTATCTGTAGTGCTTTTCTCAGTAAACAGTGACAAATACTACTGTCGTGATCTGGGTGCCGGCTTTGTCTTCTTTCCCATTCCCATTGCTTTTCTGCATGTTATTTATTCATTGCTATTCTGTAAGCATGGAAAGGAAGTTTCATTATAGTTTGCCTCTCCTTTGCTAGGTGTAAGGAACAAGAAGCTTTAACATATTTTGCTAATAAGGGAATTTATGCCGCGGAGCCCAGTTTTTGTGGTGGGAGTAGTATGACATCAGTGATTTTGTCACAGGAATATGTGTAGTTATGAAAGCAGATTTGCCTGCACTACAGGAATCCATGTAACCAGCTGGATTTTCCTACTCTGCAGTCATACATTTCTGTCTTTGTTGCTTACCTGCACTACAAGGATCCATGTGACCAGCAGAGTTTTCCTGCCCTGCAGTCATACATTTCCACCTTTGTCTTATGCTGTTTAGGCGAATCAGCAGGAAAGAGTATTGCTTACCCCAGGGGCACTACCCCTTCTTTTGGTATGCAGTTAAGGTCCTGTACCATGTGTCGATTGGACTTGCACATCTGCAGTTTTTGACAATTTCTTTGAGTCAAGGACCAAACTGGGGTGGGTCGTTTACAAATGTGCCTCATGCACAAACTACTGGGGCTACACAGTGGGGCAAATCTTGTGGGGATGTACATATCCCATGTACAGGGACCTTCCTGATTGTTTAGCTGCCTTTTTGAATTGTGAACAGCTCTGTGTAAAAGTCATGCATTTTCTTATGTTCATGGGTGTCTTGTTGCAGGAAGCTTTGAGGATGCTCCTTTTCTCATACTACATAGTTAAAACGTGATCTGAATAGATAAAGGCTTTCTCGATTACTTGATCTTAATGCTTTAGTTGTGCTTATGATGATCTGTTTGGCTGCTAGGGTGGGCAGTAATTTAAAAATAGTCGTTTGTAAGTTAGGGAATTAGGAAGTAATGTGGCAGTGCTTGTAAGTAGAAGCCATTTGCTGTGGCCAAAAAGAGCTAGTAAAGTCCCCCATTGCTAGTTTGGTTAATGAAGGTACAGATGTTGTCTGTAACTCAGAGAATTCTACTCCAAGTCCCAGCTGAAGGGCCCGATGGGCATATTGAGCTGAACAAAGTCAAGGAACTCCTATGACACAAGTACTTGTTTTAGATTAACTGACCTAAAGGTTCCTGATAAATAGTTGAGATGCTAGGGGGGCAAGGTATCTTCATCTTGCTGCCATTACTGAGGTGCGTCTGTGAAAATACAAGATGAGAAGTGCACTTTTGAATGCTGTTAGTAGGAAGTGAGCCCGAGGGCATGTCCTGACAAGAAATGGCAGAGAAGAGGCTCAGGGCTTTTAGCATGTGCATGCGGATTGAAGGGGTATGTAAGCCACTTCTTGGGGGGTTGGGACATCTCTATCACAGTACCATTATTGCACACATTATTAGCTCGGCAAATCAGTGAGTTATACTCATCTCTGCGGTAACAGAACGTCTGTGGCCTGATGATTGAGGGGACCTTTTCTCTGGAGAGGCAGGACCCACCCAGAAGGGGACATGTTGCAGTGCTGTCAGTAGCAGTAACCTGTAGGAGATTGGAACAAGTACATTTGCAGAGGAATCTGAAGTTATCAATATCTGACCCTGACAACCTAGGCCACGAGCACAAGAAGTAGTTGCAAAAACACAAGCTTCACTACAAATGAAACTCGTGAATCAGTGCGACTGCTTGATCTAAAGTCAGACTAGCAGCACACTTTTGTATTTCAGCAGCTTACTGTGTAATATCTATTAAGTCTATTATCTCAGTAAGTAATATTCTGTAGACAGAGCACTTTGTAAAAATATTCTAACTTCCACTGAGGATGTGCAGTCTGAAAATGTTTTTATTTTTTTTTTTACCCTATTTTTGGTTACCTGCAGCTGACCATTTGTTCCCAGTGCCTGTCCTCATCTGCTGCATGTACTAAACCTGTCTGTCCTTTCCTAGACTTCCTGTAGCCATGTTCAAGTCCAGCAAGGAAATGGAGTCAGCCTCGAGCAGTGTTGTATTGCTTTTGAGGGATATGTATATTTTTGGTCTGTCACCTCAGGGAGTTAGTATGCAGAGAGTACTGTGGCATACTGTCCATATTTCCATACGTGACTCCACCAATACCATACCCTCCTTGTAGATAACAAGCTAGCATGCATTCCTAGTCTCCACAAAGGAGACTGCGATGATGTGCCCAACTGCACCTCTGCCCTCACTAGGATGAGTGTGCTGATCTGAGTCACTAAAGTCAGCTCCCCTTCTGGCTGCTAATTGAACTCTTGTTGTCTGGGTCAGAATCAAGAATTTCTGTCTCTGCTTCATGAGGCCAGATTAGTAGAGGTTGCTGTAGTCATTAAGTGAGGAGGTGCAGGGAGCAGATCTGAGTAAATATCAAGATGCTCAGGGGTGAACAGTGAAGTGGGGGTGCTGTTTCAGTAAGGGCTTCGGAGAATTAGATAAGAAATGAAGCATTGTAGTAGATCCAGTAGTGTCTTGGCAAGTAGACTAGTGCGGAAGCATTTAGTGCGACCCAGGAAATGCAATCTTTGCCCATTTTGTCATAGGATTATCTGGTAATGGGTTTTGCCTGTTTTTATACTCTGAATATGTTGTCTTCTTAATCTGTGTTGTAACAATCCTTAGAATAAAGATGATGTTATGATGTGATGATAGGTTAGTGTGTCTTACATGCATGCACTGGTTAGTTTTGAATATCTGTTCCTTCAAATCCTATGGACTGCTTACCTGGTAGACTGATTATTAATAGGCAGTAATAGTTCACTAGTTTTTTCTGCATTTCTGTGATATTGGGATAACTGTAATTCAGAGCAAATACCATTTAGAGCTTTCAACCCTGTAATTGTAGTTGACCAGTCCAGTACAGCCAATAGCCATTCCTGTGGTTACTTTACATATAAGGTAAACAACGATTTAACAAGTAAACTCAAATTTGTGACCCCAAGTTAAACAATGGTTTAACAAGTAAACACAAAGCTGTGCTCCCAGATAAACAATGGTTTAACAAGTTAACACAAAACTGTGCTCCCAGGATAAACTATGGTTTAACAAGTTAACACAAAGCTGTGCTCCCAGGATAAACAATGGTTTAACAAGTTAACACAAAGCTGTGCTCCCAGGATAAAGAATGGTTTAACAAGTAAACACAAAGCTGTGCTCCCCCACTTTTTATAAAGGTTTATAGGTAGGTGCTAGGCTATTGGCCCTAGGGCCTACATAAGCCGAGCCAAAAAGGTACCCTGGCTTTCGCCACCCAAGAAAATTATTTTCCTGTGCCCCTGTTGAGCAGAGCCCCAGAGGTGATCCCCGGGGTGAATTTCCTATTTCCAATCCAATCATCAAGATTTTTTTTGAAGGGTGCTAATGAGGAGCTCTGTTTGATATAGATAGGTAGTCTGTTCCAGAGTATTGGATGTCTCAGGGACAGGAATCTATCCCTCCAGCATGTCCTGTTCATTGTGGTGACAAGGTTTAGGTCTCTAGAACATGTAGCTCAGAGGGATTGGGTTTTCTTTAAGTGGAGCATGTCCAACAGCTCTGGGTTTGACATAGCTTTGTATGTTAGGCAGAGATTGCCTCTGAGTAGGTGATATGTGACGGAGTAAAGCTGGAGTTTTTTTAGATGGTCTGCATAGGGCATCTGTTTGAGGCCGGTAATCCTCTTTGTGAGGTACTTCTGCAGCCTTTCCAGTTGTTGTAGATGTCTTGTGAGGTACATACCAAAACGGGCGTTGTACTCTGTAATGGGTCTAATGAGTGGCAGTAGAGGGAACAATGACCTCTTTTTTCCTGGATGAGAAACCTTTTGTGATGAGGTGTGCCATGTAGAAGGATTTCCTGACTACTGTGGCGATGTGATTATCAAAGGAGAGACTACTGTCCACCTGTGTCCCAAGGTCTCTTATCACACTTTCGGTGTTAAGTAGACTACCACCTATGTGGTAGCTTATGGGTACAGATTTTCAACCAAAGGGGATGACAATGCACTTTTTGGCATTGAGCTTGAGGCCATGGCTTTGACACCAGGCATCTGTCTCAGTGAGGCCCTTTTGTAGTATGTCCACATGGTTAGGAGTTTCGATTATGGCTCCTAGTTTGCAGTCATCTGCAAACTTCGTTAAAAACAAAAAACACAATCCAGGATAAAGTATCACCTCCTAAAAAGTAATATGTATGTCCAAGATGAAAGAGGTAGATACACCAAGCCAATCGAAGTCAACCACAATTGTATGTCACAGCAACACAAATTTATTGAATAGAAGCGCTTTCACGTCTGCCAGGACGCTTCATCAGACTTAATAATTACAACCATTATTTCATTCATTTAAATAGCCTACATCCTCCTATCACAAAGCATATATCTACACTCATCAATAATACACAATACTATTGGTGTGTGTGTGAAAAAAGCACTCTTGCATTAATAGGTATAGACATAGATAAGATACTAATGTATATAAAAAATATAGAAAATATATAAAAAACTGACATATGTAACAAATGTTATACACTTTAAAAGTATTAATAAATTATGTACAAGCATATAAAGAAGTACATATAAAAGACTTATATTAACTTGCATTAAAACTAACCATCATGAAAAATGCTAACCATTATAAAAAATAAAAAATATATAAAAAAATACTTCGCTTACAATGTGTATATTAAACCTAGTGTTTCAATGGTCTATCTACAAGAAAAGGTCTCAATGAAACCTTTCATGATGAAGTGTCCTGGCAGACGTGAAAGCGCTTACTCTATTCAATAAATTCGTGTTGCTGTGATATACAATTGTGGTTGACTTCGGTTGTCTTGGTGTATCTACCTCTTTCATCTTGGACATGCAAACTTCGTTAGCCAAGCACCTTCTGTGTTAGAAAAGTAGATACCAAACAGGAGAAGACCCAGGACTGAACCCTGTGGTACTCCACTTGTCACTGGTCTGAAGTTAGATTTGGAGTCTGCTACTTTCACAGTGTGGGTTCTGTCAATGAGCCAGTTGGCAACCCATCTTGTGACATAGGGATTTATACCTAGTTTAGTGAGTTTATTTATAATTCCAGAGTGGGGGATGGTGTCGAAAGGCTTGGCGAGATCTAGATAGGCTGTGTGAGCCACCTTACCCTCGTCTATGGCTTTGATGACCGCTTCAAAGAAGTCTGTCAGGTTTAGGAGACATGATCTGCCTTTTACGAACCTGAACTGGGTGGGGTCCAGAGTTTGGAGATTACCATTGTCTTTGTTTATAAGTTCCATGATGATCTGTTCCAAGGCCTTGCAGACCAGGCTCATTAGGCTAATGGGGCGGTAGTTCCCGAGATCCATGGTGGCTTCCCCTTTGTGGAGTGGGCTAACCATTGCTGTGTGCCATTCAGTGGGCACAAAGCCTGAGGTGAGGCTATGATTGAACATGGTGCTTAGGTGGGGTGCCAGTTCATTCTGTAGTTAGTGTAGAACGCAGCCTGGGATGTTGTCAGGTCCCATGGATGCTGTGTTCTTGGCTTTGGAGAGTATGTTTTTTATTTGTGGAGCTGTGATTACAGGAACTTTGCATTCTTCTGGTTTAGAGATGGGCCCTGTAGGGGGTGAGAGAGGGGTAAAGTTAGCACTGAACCTATCTTCCAGGATGTTTGCAATATCAGTTGGTTCTGTATATTTAGTGCCATTGTGCTGTAACCCAGAGCAGATTTGAGTGTTGCCATTGAGATTCGTGACATAGCTATTGAATGCTTTGTGGTTGTTTTTAGAATCAGTGGCGATTTTGTTTTCGTAACTAGCTTTGGAGGATTTTATGAGGGCTCTCAGCTTCTTACTGAGGCTGACCAGGGAGTTCCTCTAATCATGGGATTTTACTCTTTTTTGCAACAGTTTCTTTCTTCTGCTGTAGTTTGTTTATGGCAGGGGCCCACCAGATTGTCTTCCTTTTTATGGAGGATCGCATCTTGGTTCTGTTAGGGATAGCACGATCCATGCACTCATGTAAGTGCTTATAAAGTGCCTTTGTGTAGGATTCAGCAGTCGTACCTCTGTTGTCCTTCTGCATGGGTTCTTGAAGTTTGCCAATTCTGTCTTAAGTGTGAAGTGTGAAGTTGGCTTTGGAGACATTTTTTATGGTGGTTTCTCTAAAGGGGGTTGGGGGCTGGATGTGGATGTCTAGGGTGATTAGCTTGTGGTCGGATCTGACCAACGAGGAATTGACCTCTAGTGTGGAACACCTGTCGCCCATGTTGGTAATGACCAGGTCTGGGATATTGCTGCCCCTGGTGGGGGTGAGGATAAGTTGATCCAAGACATTGGAATGTATGAATTCCAGAAAACCTTGAGCAAAAGAGTTGGTAATTGAGTAGTTTTCCCAGTTAATGGTGGGGTTGTTGAAGTCGCCCATTATAGAGTGTTGGGTTGTACCCTATTTTCCAGTGTATCAAGAAATGAGGAGTGGGAATCTTGGGGCATGGTGGGGGATCTGTAGCTAGTTACAATTTGGATTGCGGTCTCACCCAGAGTTAGTTTCACTTGGATAATATCGGATGCATTATGCTGAGCAACTAGCCTGGAGGTGTGGATTTCCTTAATGAATATAGACATGCCTCCGCCTTTAGTGTTTCGGTCCAGGTTAGGTGGCCAAAAGGTGTGTTTTAAATTGTAATCTGGTAATGCAGGGGTGCTCTCTGGAGCCTTGAACCAGGTCTCTGTCACTGCACATATGTCGATGTTCAACATTTTAAGGAGTGCCTTGAGTGAATGCATTTTGAGGTTTAGACCTCTAGCATTGAGTAGCATTACCCTCAGATTTTGCTTGCTCATACCTGTTACGGTGATGAATTTTTCATTTGAACCTTGCCTAAGAAAGGCACTATAGGGGTGGCAAGAGCCTTAGCCAGTATCCGGAATCCCAAGGGCGACAGGTGCAGGCCATCTCTGGCAAAGCATCGTGGTCTGTTGATCATGTCATCCCAGGCTGACAGATACTGGATCCCCTTAGAATGACACCAGAAGCTAGTCAATTGTTGAAGTCGATCATTTTGTCCTTGTACTGTGGTATCATTCTGGGTGATGGCAGGATGCCACTCAGGGCTAGGGTCATATCTGCCTGGGCTACAAAATCAGAAAGCTCCTCCATATCTCTTTTCATGTAGTCCAGGGAGGTACGTCTCCGGTCATTCACACCAACATGGACAGTGACAGAGTCATATATTGTACTTGTTGTGGAGTGACCTGAGTGTGTGCTTTATGTGGCGGATCCTGGCACCCGACAGGCAGCTGACAGTAACTTTCTCCTTGTTTAGCCTGGTGAGTAGAATATCAGTATGCCTGACTATAGAGTCACCTATGACTAGAGTGTTGGTTATGTTGTTATGCCTTATGGGCTGTGGTTGAGTGGCACACTGAGTTTCTGGGCTATGTGTCATTTGGGTTGTGTTGGGGGTGGAGGTTGCTTGTGTTTTTGCTTTGGAGGTCTCTGTTGCTTGAGCAGATTTTTATTTAGATCCTCTGCGAATGTAGGTGTGTGTTTTGTGTTTCTGTGCGTCTGTTTTGGTGGTGTAGGTTTTGAGGGACTATGTGATGAGTGTGTTGTGGTGCAAGTGTTTACCTTCTCCTCTTGACTGTCTAGTCCAGTCTTGGGGAAGAGAGCTTTGCTTCCAGTTTGGCTATATAAGTGCATCTCTTACAGGTTGTAGTGTTGAGTGGTAGGAGGAGAGGGTTGTCTGTGTACATGAGGCAATTGCTGCTTTGCCCCAAGATGCCCAGATTCATCAGGTAGGAGAAAACACCGGGAGCTGTCCCTTAGACATGCCTGGATAGGTGCTTATTTATTCAGTACTAAAAACTGGTTTCCTCTAGACAAGTGAGGAAAGTTGAGTGCTGTAGTAATTTGTAGCTTATTTAGTGCTTCTGAACAAGTGCTGAGCTCAAAGAAACAGATTTGAGTGCTAAAACTAAAAAAACTGGCTAGTTTTAAGGGAAAATTTAAATAGCAGACTTTATGGCGCTGGGATGCATAAAGTGTTTTTTTATATAACATTAGCAAATGAGCAAACTGATTTAAACAAATTAACCAGTAAAAAGCTAAATCTGTGCCCCATTCCAGCAGTCTTCAATCAGACAAGTTCTAACTGCACACTCCTGCCACTAGGGTGCAGGGGAACCTTCTCCAAAAAAAAAAAAAAAAAAAAGATGGTCTGGATTAGTGCTCAAGGTATGCAACCAAAGCTAGATTCAGTAGGTCTGAATTTAGTGTATGCTACAGCTAACAAGGTGTACAAATTTCAGAAAGAAACGGTTCTAATAAGCAGGCACAATAAGCCTTTAACCAGAAACTCCCGGCTCAGAAGTGCAGAATCTAACCTCTCTTCCTACAAGAGTGCAGACCACACCTTCTTAATGTGAAATAACTGGCCCGAAGCCAAGTGCTTAAATCAGAACTAATACACTTTTAGAATAACAGACACTAAGCCTTCAATCAGCAACTCCCAACTTAGAAGGATGTAAGCTACCTGTCCTGCCACAACAGTGCAGACCACAAATCTTCTTAATGTAAAACAACTGGTCTGAAGCCCAAGTGCTTCAACCAAAGGCTTAGAATAACAGTTACAATTTAATCAGGCTACTAACAATCCGTAATAAATGCAGCAGCATAAATGCAATTAAGTACTTTTAAGAACAAGCAGCAAAAGCAAAATAAAGTAGAAAGAAACACAAATACAGTAAAAGCAGATGAATAAAGTGCATTTTTTATATAACAATAGAAAGCAAGCAAACGGATATAAACAAATTACCCAATTAACCAGTATAAAGGCTCAAAACTGAGCCCTTTTCCAGCAGTTTTCAGTCAGACAAGTTCTAACTGCACACTTCTGCCACTAGGGTGCAGGGGAACCTTCTCTAAAAAGATGGCCTGGATTAGTGCTCAAGTTATACAAACAAAGCTAGATTCAGAATGTCCGAATATAGTCTATGTTACAGCAAACAAGGTGCACCAGTTTCAGAAAGAAACAGTTCAAATAAGTGGGCACAATAAGCCTGTAACCCGAAATTCCCAGCTCAGAAGGACAGAATCTAGCCTCTCCTCCCACAAGAGTGCAGACCACAAACCTTCTTAGTGAAAAATAACTGGTCTGAAGCCCAAGTGCTTTAACCAGAACTAATACACTTTTAGAATAATAGACACTGAGCCTTCAGTCTGCAATTCCCAACTTAGAAGGATGTAAGCTACCTGTCCTGCCACAACAATGCAGACCACAAACCTTCTTAAGTCTTATGTCTTTTTGTTTTAAGTTCATCTCACACAGACAGACTTGTTTGTCACATACTTAGAAAATGACTTTTAAATGTAGTAGTTTACAAATCTCTATATTACAATAAGGTAGCCATACTCTCGGAAGTTCAGTCACATCAGCATAATACTCAGCCATACCAGGTTCCCAAAAAGAAATGGTCCAGGGGACCAGGCGATTGGAGGGATAAAGAAGTCAGGAGAAGTTAGCATGATTAACAGAGCATGGAGACCTCAACAGAGACAATATCAAAGTGTAGCGCTTCACATTAGGAATAACAGAATCAACTCCCCCACACACTTAACAGATGCTGGAGTTCACATCAGCCTTAGTGGGAAAGAGTATCTTCCATCCATCCATCCTCAGCCCCTTTTCCCATTTACTACATGGGGTTGGGGTTTCACTTCCACAGTGACAGTCATCTCGAGCCAAGGTTTACACTGGGGGGTAGCTAGCCCTGCCACGGTAGTTCATTTGCACCATGCAGTCAGACACACACACTCACCTACGGCCAATTTAGTGTCTAATCCACCTACTGCATGTCTTTGGAATGTGGGAGGAAACTGGAGTACCCGGAGGAAACTCACTTGACTGCAGGGAGGACATGCAGACTCCGCACAGAAGACACCCCTTCCGAGAATCGAACCAGAGAACCTGTTGCTGTGAGGTGACAGTGCTAACCGCTGCACCACTGCAGCCACACTAGGAAGAATATCTTCTCAATAGGATTAATGGTGTTAGAGGGCCTTGTGTTAGTGTATAGAATAAAGGCCTCTGTGCTCTTTTATTGAAAATTTAAATCGATTGTAGACTGCAACCCACATAATAATGTTTAATCTGTGTGTTGACAGTTTGAATTTCCATTCAGTGTACTGTCAGATGTTAGTTTGAATTTTGAAAAGAAAAACATACTGCTGGTTCTTTGGATTCTTGAGATAATTAAAAGTCTGTTACTAATCTGACTCACTAACTACATGGCAACACTGTATGAACTTTTGCTGTTTTGTTAACTGTTTGACAAACATATTAAAATAACATAACTAATACTAGTTTGGTTCTCCCTTAGCAAGGAGTCCCCAGTGACCAGAAGGTTCGCTGGTACCTAAAACAGGGTGTGCATGTGAATGCAGTATGGAAAATTGGAAATGGTGATTCCACATGGTGCTAACATGATTCAGTTTGAAACCTTTCTTTCTAATCAGTGAATGACTTGTTTTTGTTTATGTAATGAATAGTGAGAGACAAGTTTAGATAATTATAACCTTGCTACTTTCTTTAGAAAATGCTGTATGACGTTGGCCAGCTACCATATTTTATTCATAATTTTGTTCTTTTACATCTAGGCCATGATAAGAGGAGAGCTGGATGTCCTAAAAGACTGGTGCTATGAAGCAGTAAGTATAAAATAATGATCTGGGAGCCTTTGATCCAGTAAAACTAGTACTGTCAGTTTTTTATTATATGACTGATTTTAAAGGACGTACATATTTTTTATTGAGAACGTAGCTTGACAAGACCTCTTAAGGTTTTGTTGAATGCTTACATTATCCCAGAGTGTTGAAAATAATTGGGTGCTTTTAATCTTTTCCCCTTTGAAATCTGTAAATCTGATGTCAGTGTCATATATAATGGAAACCTGGTTTTGTATTCTTTTTCACCGGTCATAACTTATTTCTTTTTAACAAAATCCCATATTCTGAGATGCCTGTGCACCCTGCCAACATTGGTCATGATGTAATGATCTTGCTACTTACATACCTTCATCCTTCAAGCCTCCCACTTCTTGTTTGATGCGGTTATAGTTTAGATTTTGATCCTTGCTGCCATGTGAAGCCCACGTGGCTATCAGATTACCAGCCAAGGCCTGTACAAACATGTCCTTTTCTGTACTGGTGAAGAGTGCAGAGAAATGTGGAAAAGTCATAAATATAGTTGCAAGTATGGAGATCAACTGGAACAACCTCATGTTATCCGGATTTGATGCAGGAATGGTTAAGGAGAGCTGAGTTGAAACCAAAATATGAAATGATGATAATGGGATGGTGGGTTTACATACACATTGGTTTACAATGTCCATTGAACATGTGGATGAAAGAGAAATGTTGGTTCTGTCAAAAAAGAATTGTAAGCCGTCACATATCTTGTTGCTTGGTATGATGCAGTCATGGCAGAGGGCCTGTATAATGAAAGTCACAGTAATGTGGTAAGACTGTTGCAAGAAGGATACCCACACAGATGTTCTTTGTGTTTCACTGTTGCAGTCAATACATTTGGATTATCTGCTTGCAGGTAGTCCTCAATCAGCCTGATTAACAAAGTCTTGGGTCCTGTGTCGGTTGCTGTTCCTTCTTCCATGACGTCAGGTCGTCAGGGGTATAAAACATGCAGCTGACGCCATTACCCCAGTCTTTCTTGCCGTGCGGTGCCTGAAGCAGAAGCAGTTCGCAAGTGCCGGTCGGCTGACTCCTGAAATTTTTGTTTTCGAGTTTCAGAACCAAAGTCTTCAACTAAAGCTAAGTACCCCTTTGGGGGAACTTTTTCTTTCTCCTTACCGATGTCAGTAAAAGTTAATAATTGCATTACTTGTGGAAAGCAAATACCTCATAAAGATTTTCATTCATACTGTATTCCTTTCCTAGGCCCTGACCACGAGGTACCTTGCTGTCAGTTTTGTGCTTTATTTAATCAGCACACTATCCGTCGTCTGTATATTTTCACCTCTAAATATTTCGATTCTCAGTTTAATTATCCAGAAATGTCGTCAGTTAGCCATCCGACTACCGGGATTCCGAAAAAACGCAAAGATAAAGACAGAGACAGGCCACTGAGGTCCAAAACTGCAGACGACGCTTCTCCTAAGCCAGTCGCCAGTTCGCCGGTACTCAGTGAGGCGCTTTTGCAGCCCCTGATACCTGCTACTTCTGATTCGCAGGCCTCTACTGAGACCCATTAGGAGTCCGGTATGCCGTGAGATGCTTCAACTATGGTACCCGCGGATGTCTGTACCTTGGATGGGTCTGGAGCCGCTGTGCAGGCACCGGCTTCTGAGGGTGTATTCAGGCCTACGGACTTGCATATTAAATTGACGCCTCCTTCTTTACTTAGGCCTAAATCTCGATCCATGCCTAAAAACCGACGCCCAGGCCACATGCTCAGGCCTCTATGCCTAAAAAACAAATGATAAGAATGGCTGAAGATCTAATAACGCTAATCAGTGGTAGCCAACCCCCCCCCCCCCTTCTAAGAGGCCTAGGACTGAAGTTGACTATGAATCTGCTGATCAGGATTCTGTTTTTTCTGATTCTTCTGATGATCTGGATTTGCCCTTATCTACTTATGAAGATACTGATGCAGAGGACTCCATTCCCTCTGCTTCCCCTCCTGAGGATTTTTCTTTTGGGGAAACCTTACATACTCTAAGGGAGCATGCTCAGAAAGCATGCTTAGCTTAAGGAGCAATCTTTGCCTGATCATGTTAAAGCTAAATTGTTGGATGCTCTTTTAAATCAGGACCGCCTGTTTGGCAACAAGGCTGAGGAGGTTCTTAAAAAGATGGAAGATAAAGCTAAATCTATGCAAACTGTTAAAGATACAAGTTCATCCTCCTAGATTTAGTAGGCACTGGCCCTCTAAGAATTGGTCCTTTCCAGTCCCTTCCAGGTCTTCTCAAGCCAAACCCAGACACAGCAAAAACCCCAGGTTTCAGTCCCAGGGTACACACAGAACTAAGCAGTGGGAGGCCTCTACTTCCAAATCTGGGAATAATAAGACTCCTCCCTATGGTAAACTGTCTCAGTGACATCCTTTTAAAATTTCCAAGCACTTATCAACTGACTGTCCTTTTGGGGGGAAAGATTGCTCTTCATGCAAAGAATTGGGAACTCATTACCCAGGACAAATGGGTTTTAAATATAGTGTCCCAGGGATACAGATTTCACTTCCACACGTTGCCAACACCAAGCGGGTGGCCAGACCTACCCCGAAATCAGTGGGCAGAGGCCCAAAAACAAGTACTTTCTCTCTTAAGCATGGGGGCTATTCAACTGGTACCAGAAGAGGAAAGGGGACAAGGTTTCTACTCCAGACTTTTCCTGGTACCCAGAAAAGACAATTCATGGTGTCCTATCCTGGACCTGTCTACTCTAAACACCTTTTTGGAGATTCCAAATTTCAAGATGCTGACTCTTCTCCAATTACTTCCTATGCTAGGCAAAGATTCCTGGTTGGCAACACTAGATTTAAAAGAAGCATACCTGCACATCCCAATCAGGGAATCTTGCAGAAGATACATACGCTTCAAAGCAGGCTACACGCACTATCAGTTCTCTGCACTGCCCTTTGGCTTATCTACTGTGCCCAGGGTATTCACAAAGTGCCTAGCTCCAGTTATTGCATTTTGCAAGCAAAGAAATATTCAAATATACCCATAATTGGACGATTGTCTAATTCAGAAAGAAAGCCAGGACATACTTTTGAATCACCTGGCCTTTGTACAAAGGGTTCTAACTTGTCTGAGGTACACCATAAATGAAAAGAAATCGCAACTGGTACCCTGTCAACAAATATTCCTGGGAGCAAGCTTGATTACTACTTCCCAGATGGCTTACCTCACGCCAGAGAAACACATTCATTTGACAACCTACTTCAAACAAGTGGCCACAAAAACCCTGCTATCTGCAAGACAAATACTGCAGCACTTGGGGTTCATGGCCTCCTGCATTCTTCTAATTCCATATGCAAGACTGCATATGAGGAAACTACAGTGGTATCTAAAAAGCCTATGGTCTCAACATTCTCAGGACCTAGAAACAATGATTCCTATAGTACCTTGCCTACGCCTAGAATTCCTTTGGTGGGCAGAGGCCTGCCACCAAAACAAGGGATTACCTTTTACACCACCCCCTGCTGCCCAAACCCTAACAACAGATGCATCAGACTATGCATGGAGGGGCTCACCTGGCAGGGAAGTGCATTCAGGGCAAATGGAACCCAAGTCAAATGCACCTGCATATCAATCAAAAAGAAATGTTAGCTGTACATAATGCTCTGACAGCCTTCAAGGACCACATTCTTCCAGGACAACTAATGGTAAAGACGGACTACACCACTTTTATGTGGTGCATAAACAAGCAGGGGGGTACACATTCTTAACCCCTCTGCAGACTAGCTATGGCATTGTGGAACACAGCCCTGAGCTGCCAAGTGCACCTACAAGCTCAATTCTTGCCAGGAAAATTAAATACACTGTCTGACGGACTAAGCAGAAACCTCATGGACTCACATGAGTGGGAACTGGAACCAAAGATTTTCAACATGTTGACAAGCAAATGGGGGAGCCCAGATATAGACCTGTTTGCCTGTCCCCAGAACTATCAATTGGACAAATTTTGCACAAGGATTCCCCACAAACAAGCCTGGAAAGTGGATGTTCTGTCCTTCAGCTGAAAAAAACCATCAGTTTATGCCTTCCCTCCTCTGCCTCTGCTCTCCAAAGTACTACTAAAAATCAAACAGGACAAACCAAGGATGATTTTGATTGCTCCAGACTGGCTGCACCAACAGTGGTATCCCCTCCTGCGCAGTGTGTCACAGTTATCTCCATGGCACCTGCCTCAGACTCCTTCCCTGCTGTCTCAGCAGGAGAACCAAATTCTGCACCCTCAGCTTCTAACACTGAACGTTGCAGTCTGGCTAATTACTTAATCTCTCCTTTACCATCCCTCAACAAACCTGTGATGGATATCATTTTAGAGGCAAGGAGGCCTAGTACTAGAAAATCTTATGCTGAAAAATGGAAAAGATTCTGTGCCTGGAACCAGTCTCAAGGGATGAGCACAGCAGTGCCCAATTTACCTCAGATTTTACAATACTTAACTGAGATGCTTCACAAGGGCTTGTCTTTTTCCTCCATTAAAATCCATGCCTCAACCATTTCAGCTCATTATAACACAGAACCTCCCCTCTTCTCTAATCCACTGCTCAAGCAGTTCCTCAGAGGGGCCAAAAATTTGAGACCACTCAGGAAAGCTCCAACCCCAGCCTGGGACCTTAACTTTGTCTTGGAGAATCTCACTCTACCTCCTTTCGAGCCAGCTGCTACTGCAGACTTAAAATTTCTTTCTTGGAAAACAGCTTTCCTTTTAGCAATCACTTCAGCTAGAAGGGTGTCTGAATTACAGGCCCTTATGGCAATGGAGCCTTTCATCATCTTTCATGTGGACAGGGTGTCCCGCAGAACCAATCCATCCTTCATGCCCAAGGTGGTATCCAGTGTGGCTCTTAATTAGTCCATTCATTTGCCAACCTTCTTTCCCAATCCACAGAATAAAGGGGAACGGATACTGCATTCCTTAGATGTGCACAGACAACTTAGATTCTACTTGGACAGGACTAAACTTCAAAGGAAATCTGAACAACTGCTGGTGGCATTTGCTGCAGGGGCAGAGGGGAAGGCTATTTCAAAGCAAACCATTTTTAAATGGATAAGCCATTGCATTCATTTCTGCTGTAAGCACCATGGAAAACCTATCCCCCAGGGGATCAGACCTCACTCCACCAGGGCTGCATCTACCTCTACAGCCTTTCTCAGAGGCGTCCTTACCATGGACATCCTAGAAGCTGCTACCTGGAGTTCTGTACCTACTTTCACCAAGCATTATCATTTGCCAATTTTCTCTAAATTCAGAGCTGGCTTTTCCATTGCAGTCTTGCAGGCCTTATAGCTGGCCCTAATGCTATCTAAATTCCTCCTCCCAACCATAGCTTTGGGAATCTACCCAAATGTAATGACTGCAACAGTGAAACATGAAGAACATAGTACAGTTGTGTACACTTACCATAAATGTAGGTGTTCGAGTGTATTCACTGTTGCAGTCCTGGTTACCCTCCTTCCAGCCCCCTAACTCTTTTGGCTATACCTCTACTTTCCTTTACTATGCTTAAAAGCGTTTTTGGTGTATTTGCTTTTTTGTTGGAGGTATATCTTTGTACTTTTATATTTAATTGCTTCCCACTGGGGGGCAACTGACATCTGGGGCAAGAAAAACTGATGTAATGGAGCCGGCTGCATGTTTTATACCCTTGACGTCATGGAAGAAGGGACAGCAACTGACGCAGGACCCAAGACTTTGTTAGTCAGGCTGACTGAGGGCTACCTGCAAGCAGATAACCCAAATGTAATGACTGCAACAGTGAATACACTCGAACATCTACATTTATGGTAAGTGTACACAACTGTACTTTCCTCGGTTGTTGAGAGCTTGAGCCTTAACTTTGAGCTTTAGTTTTAGAGACAGCACAATCTCGGCTCCTTCCCTGAAGTGGAGGGATGCACCCTGAGGTTGTTGCATTATCCTGGCAGTCTGACAGTTTAGCACAGATGATTAATGATTTCATCTGCTGACAAACGTCATGCTGATGTCCATGGTTTGATTCTGTTATTCTCCATTTATCTGCAGTGGCAGACAGTCCTTGTTGTTCAGCCCTTAGTAGAATTTTTGCCTAGTGAGTTTATCCAGATAAATAAGAATAAAATAAATATGAACCAAAAATCAGTGTAATAAATTATATCATTGTAGGTTCATAGGTCAGTACAAGGCCCTTGATCTCGAGAACCTTTAGTTGCCTAGTCACAATGCATTGGCATTTATATGTAGTTTTGACCCCTTTCACTGAGGCTTTTTAGGGGTCAGACCTTGGCCGTATTTATGATTGCTATGCATTCTGTGGTATATACATCTGTCTTGCCATCAGATCCTGTTTATATTTCATTTGAAGTTGAGATCTCTTGAGCAGGTGGTCTTAGTTTTGCAGATATGCAGGAGATCACACAGGATTGGATCCTTCAAGGATTTGTAAGTTACACAGAGGTCACCTCTCAAGAGTCTAGGAAGTTTGAGTAGGTCATGGAAAATATGCCTTTGCTTATCTTAGTGAGGAAGTGTTGCAGTTACTCAAGCTGGGTCATATGTTTAGACAGGTACATACTAAAGGAGCTATTATAATTTGTTATGGGCCTGATGAGAGGAGGAGTTGCAAAGTCAAGCGAAGTAAAATGATTTTCTGACAGCAGTGGATTCATGGTGATCAAAGTATATGCCCATATCCTAATGGCCAAGTCCTTATTTAAAGGGGTATCACCTATGTGGTATGTACATGAGGGGTGTATATCATAATATCGAAAGCTGACAAGTTCGAAGCTCAAAACTTTGAACTTGCAACCTTGAAAATGGAAAACATCGAGGTGTAAAGTGGAGATTGCCATGGAGTGTGGGAAGGGAAGATTTTCCTTTACTGCACTGTAGTGCGATCATCATCTCGGAGTTGGTGTATTTAAGTAGTGGGGTGGGGGGTGTAGGGGGGCTTGACCCCCTGCATAGAGTGTTTTTTGTGTTGTTTTGGGTGTTTAGGTTTTTTTTTTTCTCGTTCGATGTCAGATTTCTAAGTTGCAAGTTCGAAGTTTTGTGGTTTGATATTGTCAGCTTTCGATAATCTGATATAAACCCTACATGAGTGCCTAGTTTTGCCTAAGGATACTATGTTACATTTCTTAGCATTTAGTTTTAGGCCAAGCATTGCTTATTGGTGCATGTTAGTCCCTCCTTAAGAATTTAGAAGTCAGATGGGAAGTTAATGACCACTCCAAGATTACAGTTGTCTGTAATCTTGATCAGCCAAAGGATTTTGATGTCAGCCTTGACATCAGAGAAATAAATGTCAAGGATAAATGGTCCCAGGACCGATCCCTTGGTAGAGGTACACTACTGGTAGTTGCTGTTTTCAGAGAGAGAACGCCTTCCAAACTAATAAATTGGGTTTTGCCAGTTATCCAGTTTGCTGTCCAGTGGGTAACATAGGGATTTACATTTAGTTTAATTAGCTTGTTAATAATGCCAGAATGTTGGATGATAGCAAAAAGGGCCTTGGTCAGGTCCAGCGAGGTAGTGTGAATGAATTTGCCTGAGTGTAATGCATCATTGACATGTTCATAGAAGCTCCCTAGCTTCAGGTGGCAAAGTTTGCCTGTAATATACCCAAACTGATTTGGGTCCAGGGCTTGTAGACTAAGTTAATTAATGATGAGTTCCATTATTTTGTAGATGAGGCTTGTGAGGCTTATAGTTCTGCAGTTTACTTGGTCAGTATGGATTCCCCACACAGTTATCTAGTCCTCTGGCATGAATCCTAGTGGAGAAGCTGAGGCTGAATAAGCTTTGTAGTGAGTCTGCCAGACAGTGTCAGGTGCTAACAAGCAGGCATCTTGGCACATTATCAGGAACCATGAGGCAAATATTTTTGGCTTTTGAGAGAGCATTCGGGACCTGCTCAGAGGGGATAAGCGCGGGCCGTGTGAGTGTACTATAAAGTTGAGAAAAGTTACTGGGAGTTGATTTTGTCTTCTAATTTGTTTGCTACATCCCCTAGGGACAGTAAGTGATGGTCATCTGTATTAGCTCTGGGCATTACCACGAAGGTTTTTGACATAGCTGCAGAAGGCTTTGTGGTTATTCTTAACAGAAACAGTAATTCTCAGTTTGTACTTCCTTTTGGAGGATTTGGTTTTGTTCTGAATTTTTTGTTGATCTTTGAGTCTAGATGATGAAGCATTAAGTTTGATTTTGTGGACTAAGGGTTTCTTCTTCATATTGCATAGTTTGTTTATGCTAGAGTTCCACCTTAGCGATTTATTCCCAAATTTGGCTGTTTGTGTCTTTTAAGGATAGGTGCCTCAATGAAAGCTTTCAGTTATTCATAGAAGTTTGCAAGACTGAGTCATCAACTTGAGGAAGGCACTTACATTTCATCAGGTCATCAGCTGGATTAGGTTTGACTTGAGTAGGCGTTTCTAAAGACAAGAGTGGTTTTGTGATGTTAGGTTTTACCGTCCTAGTGAGTGGTAACCAAACAATGGTTATATTTGACTAGTAAGGTGGTAACTGTAAGTGGTGTGTATTGGGTGTCCATAATGGTGAGAACCAGGTCCAGTATTTTTGAACCCTTAGTTGGGACATGAACCAGTTGGTTTAGGGAGTTAGCATTAATGAAGTCCAGGAATCTTTATGCATATTTATTTGCGGTACTGTAGGATGTCCTTCTATTCACATGTTGCATTATTCATAACAGTAGGGAGTTGCCTACAGCGCCACCTTCCGGCCAGTATACCAAAGTCTTTGTTTCTGGAGGGTACGTGTGACATCCCTTGTCATAAACCAACGTTGGGTATAAAGGTGATGTCTGCATGCATCCTCCTCAGAATTTTCCTGCAGCAGTGAACGCCGGACTCCTGTTCACCAGTTCCGAAAGCAGATTGCATTTTCAGACGACTGTTAAAAGTCTCCAGACCAGACGACCATTTTCCTGCCAATACAGATAAGTGCATAAAGCAAAAAAAGCAACCTGATGAAAAACGCACACTTTCGGGTGTAGCCCTAAGTATTTTAAAACTCACTTAAAACATTTTCCATTTATACATAACTTCAAAAGATGCACATGACACAGCTATCCAATAGAATTAGATAAACAGTCAAATAATTAAGCAATTCATTACGAATCTAAAAATTCATATTATGTTTACATCATTTGTTTCTAATACATAAAGGCCATTTTAAGAACATAATAAGGCCAAAATAATGCCCTATATATAATAACATTATTAAAATGTCAAATAAAATATATTCATATTATTACTTATATTGTTTTTGTTTCTCCACTAATACTGGCTTAATAGTTACCATATTATTGAGGACAGGCAGTTTATCCACCTCTAGCCTGATGATCCAGCTTTATTCTACCAACTCTGTCTTGTTGTTAATATCTCCTTCTCTTAGGGTCTTCTGTATCACCTCCAAAACTTTAAATTTAAAGCTATGTGATGGACCATATTCCATCATATGTTTGGCTAGGGCATTAGTAGCTATCCCCCTCCTCACCTTCGATTTATGCTCTATTATACAGTCCCTGAGGCGCCTTAAGCATTTACCAACATAAAACCCTGTACAATGCCATAGAGGTGGCCAAATGTACTGTAGCTACTGTATTACAAGTGGCCTGATATCTAATTTCATACGTAACATTGGTTACTGGATGTTGAAAGGACAGTTTGCTGCAAATATTTGCACAGCAGCTGCAATTATAACAGGGGATCGTACCAGGTTTGTGTGTTACTGGGAGTAATAAGTTAACATCAAAGTCCTCATAGCACAATTGTCGCTTAAGACTGTTGCTATTTCTATAGGCAAATTTTAGTGTAGTTCCCAGTAAGGCTACTAATTTGGGCAAAGACAGAAGTATTTGCCAGTTCTTTCATATTATTGCTTCTACCTGTCTTGTCATATTATTATATGTGGTGACATACCTTAGTACGTTGGGAGTATTACCAATCAGGTCTTCTCTCTGGTTATGATCACTAAAATATGGGGGTGCTACCCTGTCCCTATGTCGTAGCACACTATTCATTATATCTACAGCCTGTTTCTTATTATAATCTCTATTTATAAATTCCCTTGATATAATCTCCATTTGTTCTTTACATCTTGTCTCTTAGTTTCAGTTCTCAGGAATTGACTTTTTATAATTCCTTTGAATATGTGTCTAGCATGCATGCTGTTTGTGTGCGTATATTTATTTAATGTACACAAGTTTTTAAGACATTAAGCTCCCTATATAGTTCAACTTCCAAGTAAGATATTTTATCATATGAGAAGTTCATTGTGAACTTCAAAAATGTTTTGGTGGTGGTCAAAAATTCATTAAATTCTAATAAACATTGCTCATCCCCTTTCCATGCCATAAAGCAGTCATCCATGAAACGTTGGTAAAACAAGACATTCTCTTTAAATGGATTTATATTACCCATAATGTGGGCCTTTTCCCATTGGCTTAACACAATATTAGCATAGGTATTCATCATGAGAGTCCCCATGGCTACAACCTGCAAGTTGTAGAAATGGTACTCCATTAAATAGAAACACATTATTTGCCAAAACAGTCTCAATTATGCTGCATAGGTTCTCTGTCTTTCTATCTAACATATCTGTGTTGCTACACAAAAACCCACAAATTGAATTAGCCCCATAGTCAGTGGGGATCACGGTGAATAAGGAGCCTATATCAAGAGTCACAAGTATATATTCATTATAGGTATTTCCTCTATACCAAGCATACAATTTTTTTAAAAAGTCACCCATGTCTTTTATATAACTAGGACACATCTTCAGATATTTATTCAATATATTTTGTACATAAATTGACAAGGGCTCCGTCACCCATCCCCTCTCTGAGACCATGGGTCTCATTAGGTGGCTTTGTCACTGACTTGTGTAACTTAGGGATTTCATAAATTATTGGTGTTACTGGACATGTTACTGTAAAATAATTATCACCTTGTACCTGAAGTCATAGACAAACATGTTCACTTGGGATATAATTCTCTTAACATCATAGAAATTAATTTCTTTAAGTGTTGTTCTATCATTCAGAAAATCAGTCATTAGTTCAATGTATTCAGTTCTATTAAATACAACAAGTCAGTCCCTTTTATCGCCCTGCTTGATGATTATATCCTTATTTTCTCTCAATTCTTTTAAGGCCTTAAAACTCATCATAAGATAAATTATATTGACTGGCCTTTTTTTTATTGGTATACCATTTACTATATAAGCATCTTAAATCTTCCTCACACACAGACTGAAAAGCATTCAAGATAGGACAGTTTGGAATAAATACACTTGATTTTTTCAGAGATTTAGTCTGTTCATATTCTGAATCTTTAAAAGTCATTTTCAAGCTAACATTCCTTATGTAAACATTTAAATCAGTCAATGCATCAGTAATTGAGTCTCTGTTGTTAGGAATAAACTGTAAGCCTTTGTTTAAGAGGCTTTCAGCTGCTGGTATTAAAGTCTGATGAGTTAACTATGGAACTTCCCTGCTTACCAGCTATTTGTGTCCTTGCTTGCTCCGAGGTAGGGGACTGCTGTTCTTTCTCTTGGTTGCTGAGAAACCCGGCCGTTGTTGAGAACGGCCCTGCGACTGCGACCTCTTGCCGCCTTCTGCTTTCTTGGGTAGTCTCGCCATTATTGGCTTGGATACTTTTAAAAAACCTCTCCATTCTTGTTTACCAATGCAGTGGAAGCAGGTTCCGTCGACGTATTGCCTGTTGTACTCGTAGTACTAAAGGAAACTTGCCTTCTGTCTTCCAGACTATTATCGGCTACCTGGCCAATCGTCTCCTTAGCTGTACTATTGGTTGCTTCCTCTTTGGTCTGGTGCGAGGGCTGCACTCGTCTCTAAGTGTAGGTAGCCTGCTGATTGGATGCTTGATGCTGTCTGTTCCCTGAGCCTTCAAACTCAGTGAAAGTATCAGGATCATACATTGAACCATTTTTCCTATGATTATTGTAATGATTTGTTGTGGCCGAAGTCTTTGGCCATGAGAAGATATGCCCCATATTAAAATCATTTATATCCCTTTGCAATTTACGTTGCTTTGTAGCTTGTAATTTACTGTCCAGTACTTTCATTCTTTCTAATATCTGCTGATATAAATTGGCCACGTTTGTAAAAGCAGCAGAGCCAGTTATTTCATTTTCAAGATTCACTATCTCATCTGATAGTTCCTTTTCTACATTAGTAAAAAACTCATTCATAAGGATCATGTAGTCTCTACTTAACTTCAAGTTTAGCTGCTTGCCACTCTTTTAGCAGATCCGGGTAGGTATTAGCATATGCTGGCATTTTTAGAATTTGCAGACTTCTTGGTACCACATTTTTAACACAATTAAAACCACATTTAATTGTGATCCGGGGGGGGGGGAGTAAAGTTGGCACTGAATCTTTCTGCCATTGTACTGGCAATATCTGTTGGCTCTGTATAGGAGGTACCATTAAGCAGTAGCTCAGCTCAAATCTGGGTTTTGCCATGGAGGTCCTTTACATAACTGTAGAAGGCCTTGTGTTTGTCTTTACTATCTGCCACATTTCTGTTTTCATATCTAGCTTTAGAGAATTTGATGAGGGATCTCAACTTTTTGTTGAGGCAGATAAGGGAGTTTTTCCAGTCTTGGGACTTCACCTTATTCCGCATCAGTTTCCTCCTCCTGTTGTAGAGTTTGTTTATGGCAGGGGACCACCAGATTGGCTTCCTTTTTTTGGAGGAGAGTGTCTTGTTCTGTTGGGTATGGTGAGATCCATGCATTTGTGTATGTGTTCGTACAGTGCAGTGGTGTATGATTCTGCAATTATGCAACTGTGCTCCATTTGCATGGGTGCCGTGAAGTTAGTTATCTCTGTTTTTAGGATCCCACAGTTAACTTTGGAGAAGTTTTTCATGGTGGTTACCTTTGCTGGGGGGTGGTGGGGTGGGTGTGGATTTCCAAGGTGACTAGTTTGTGGTCGGATCTAACCAGGGAGGAGCTGACTATTGGTGTAGAGCAATGGTCGTCCATGTTAGTAATGACCCAGTCAAGGATGTTGCTACCTGTAGTGGGGGTAAGAACAAGCTGGTCCAAGGCATTGGAATTGATGAACTCCAGGAAATATTGGGCAAGTGTATTGGTACATGATTAGTTTACCCAGTTAATGGACTTGGCTCAAGAGGTTTGTGGTACACTTCACTATCCATGTCCTTGAGTGACAGCTTGGATGTAAAGTCCTTTAGGTACTGTTTTCAGAGGGCATGCCAAATTTTAAGGGAAACTAAGAAGCCTAATACTAGTAAATCCTACTTTACTGACTGACTGACTGGAGTGGGGTTTTCCTTTTTGTGCCAAAGGGAAGAGTAAAGACTTCAGTTCAGCCATGACTATCCACGATTCTGTAGTATCTGTTTTTATTGCAGGACTAGCCTGTACGTTTAAGTGCATTTGTCTGCTGTTTCAGTCTGCATACTTAGCAGAGAAGCCAGAGACAAGGACTAACTGTTAGGTAGCTGCTTTGTTTTATGTCTGAGCCATACTGGGAAAGTAGTGGCTTCACCCTGAGACATTATAAGTTAGGCCATCTTCCTTTTGAACAGACAGTCATGGCACCCCACAACTTTTTTAGATGGAAGACTGCCCTTTTCTGCTGAAGTGACTGCAAGAAAGAGTCTTTGAACTCCATGCAATATTAAGGAACTATTCCAAAACAAATTACACCCTATTAAGCAATAGTTTGTCAAAATGTAGTGCCCCACCCAACTCCAAGTGCACAGTAACTTGTGAAATAATTCACAGAAGTCGTGTACAACAATGTAAATTATAGAGTCTGCTGTACCTACTAGAAGTAAGCCCAAAGCAAATCACAGTGGTGGAATCTTCACCTTTAATATGGTATGTGAAGCCCCACCTCTGGACCAGTAGTCAAGGAGCCCCAATCCTCACCACTGGCACCTGTGGGGAATGTTCACTGGGAGGATAACAGGTCCACATACAGTATCTCCAGATGCAGTTGTCTGCATCAAGCACAGTCAATCGCAATTTCCCTTAAGAGCACACTGGGAGCACGGTCAGTTTGGGGGCTGGTTCCTCTCTTTTTCTAGGTCCTTGGTGGGACTCCCCACTGGCACAGCTATAGAGTTGAATCCTTAGCCAGGGTTCGAAGCCAAGTCCTCCAACACACCAGTGCTTTGTGTCCCTGCCGAAGAAGCTGACGCACAAACTCTTGGAGATTTCATTTGCGCACACAGACCTAGGAAAGGCTGGCACAGGTTTGGTAGCTGTGCCTCCTTTTGCTCAGACTATAGGGTAGCTATCACTACCACCAAAACCCCTCGCCAGCTACTTTAAGGGTTTAACGGGTGTCCAATTTTACTGTTTAATATTGTGAATATTGGTAAAGGCTGCCAGCTTAGCCAGATAGAGATTTGTAGATAATTCTGTCATTTGTAAATATTAATGTAAGCCACAGGCTTGTTCTCTTAAATGTGAAAAGACTGCATTGGGTATTGAAATGCAAAAATGTAACAACAGTGCACTCTGCTATAACAAAGCTGAGAAGTCAATTCTTTGATGTCCAAATTAGCTGAAAAGCTAAGCCGCTGCCATTGGAGTTTTTTAAACGATTGAACTTTTCTTTCTAGTTGAACAAGGAGTTTGCCAAGGTTACCATTGGTTTGAGGAGCGGCTCCCATATTAACCTCATTAGTAACCATAACTTGAGCCAGCAATGGATTATTTGAAAGTGCAAGTAAATCACGAACAGAATTCGTAACTTGCATGTTCTGCATCCTCTGTAGCGGCTGTGTCATTTCTATGATTTTAAGTGCCCACAGTAGATCCAAGTAACAAAACAATGCCACCAATGAACTTCTCATATGATAAAATATCTTATTTGGATGTTGAACTATATAGAGAGCTTAAGGTCTTAAAAACTTGTGTACATAGAAAAACTGTTCAAGCAAATAAATATACTCACACAAATAGCATGCATGCCAGACACATATTCAAAGGAATTATAAAAAGTCAATTCCTGAGTATTAGGTTGAATACTGAAGAGACAAGATGTAAAGAACAAATGGAGATTATATCAAGGGAATTTATAAATAGAGGTTATAATGAGAAACAGATTGTAGATATAATGAGTAATGTGCTAAGAGATAGGGACAGGGTAGCATCCCCATATTTTAGCGATCATAACCAGCGAGAAGAACTGATTGGTAATACTCCCAACGTACTAAGGTACTTCACCATGTATAACGTTATGACAAGACAGGTAGAAGCAATAATATGAAAGAACTGGCGAATACTTATGTGTTTGCCCGAATTAGTAGCCTTATTGGGAACTACACCAAAATTTTCCTATAGAAATAGCAACAGTCGTAAGCGGCAATTATGCTACAAGGACTTTGATGTTAACTTTTTAATCCCAGTAACACATAAACCTGCTGCGATCCCCTGTTATTGCAGCTGCTGTGCAAATATTTGCAGTAAATTGTCATTTTAACATCCAGTAACCAATGTTACATATGAAATTAGATATCAGGCCACTTGTAATACAGTAGCTATAGTATATTTGTCAACCTGTATGGCATGTACAAGGTTTTATGTTGGTAAATGCTCAAGGCGCCTCAGGGACCGTATAATAGAGCATAAATCGGAGGTGAGGAGGGGGGGTAGTTACTAACGCCATAGCCAAACATATGATGGAATATGGTCCATCACACAGCTTTAAATTTAAAGTTTTGGAGGTGATACATAAGACCTTAAGAGAAGGAGATATTAACAACAAGATAGAGTTGGCAGAATATAGATGGATCGTCAGGCTCGAGGTGGATAAACTGGCCTCAATAATACGGGAACTCTTAAGCCAGTATTAGTGGAGAAACAAAAACAACATAAGTAATAATATGAATAAATTTTTATTTGACATTTTAATAATGTTATTATATATAGGGCATTATTTTGGCCTTATTATGTTCTTAAAATGGCCTTTATGTATTTGAAACAAATGATGTGAACATAATATGAATTTTTAGATTCGTAATGTTGTGTCTTTCGGCTTTTCCCGGTTAGGGGTTGCCACAGTGGAACTCCGGTCCACTAATGATTGGCAGTAGAGTTTTACGTGCTGAGTTGCCGGCCCTGACGCACAACCTTCAGTGAAGGTATGCCCATTCATGCATGTCTCCACACAGAAAATGCTCTAGCTGAGAATCGAAAATGAATTGCTTAATTATTTGATTGTTTATCTAATTCTGTTGTATGGCTGTGTCATGTGTGTCTTTTGAAGTTATGTATAAATGGAAAATGTTTTAAGTAAGTTTTGAAATACTGAAGAAGGGCTACACCTGAAAGCTTTATTTTGTCAAATAAAGTGCGTTTTTTCATTAGGTTGCTTTTTTCGCTTTATGCTTTGTTTGTACATCTGATGCAATTGACTGCAGCTGATTCGTGTTTGGTAATACAGATAAGTGCCCTGTTTTTTTCATTACCTTTGATTATTGCTAAGTCTTGCATGTCAGCTAGAAAGGGGAAGTGCATTTATGGGAGACAAATTCCTCAAGGACGTGCACAAGAAGTGCGTTTTTTGCTTAGGTGAGACCCACGACCATATGTCCTGCCCTATTTGGAAATCTTTCATACCAGAAACCCTTCATACCAGTCTTGCTGCACTAAAATTATATTTAGAAAATCAGAGACTGAGACGTCTTGCGCTCGGTATGGAAGGGGTGGGGGTAGGCCCGTCTGAAGAGCGTCTGAGGAAGAAGGCCAAGAAAGTTAGGCCGGAATCCCATGCTGCGCCTCAGGTGTCTGAGAAGGTTCTTGAGGCTGATGAAAGCCTGGCATCTTGCCAGACATCTGTTTCCAAGTCAGGCCCAGAAACCTGAATGGAAGCCGGGATGGCAGGAACTTGTACGTCCGCTGAGGCTATTCAGCCATCAGGTCCTGATGGCAGAGGGGAACCACGTCTCAGTCTTGCTCCTTCACTTCCACCCAGGCAGACGTCTGCTACGATTGTCTCCCCACCAGTCACTCCCTTAAATAAAAAGCAAAAAGTTAAACACTATGAAACTCAACCAGTTCCTGGATAGAAAGCCTTTTCTCAAAGTTTTTTTTATTCAGGTCTTGCAGACACAACAGACCTCACCAGCCCCCTGATCTCTACCTCCCTTACAGGTATCAGAGGAAGAGTATTCCTCTTCAGATGAATCTGTTTCATATGAATCCCAAATAGAGTCCCCAAAGAATTTCATTACTCCAGAGGAGGAAAACCCATTACTCCTGAGTCTCCAGGCAAAGAAATCGCCTTTGGAGACACACACTCTCCCTTATGAGGGAGCATTGTAAATGGCAGACATCTGAAGTATCTGACAATAAGAAAAGGTACTTCGACCTTTTACAAATGGAGCAACTTTCTCCTTCAGCAGTGGTCCTCTTGTTACCTGCATTCCAGGATGCCTTCTTGGCTGCTTCGCTATCCCCTGACTCTCAACCATCAGCTTCCAAATGACCAGACCATTTCTACAAGGTCCTACAGGATACCCAGTACCTCTTTAGGAACCCACCAGCAGTCCCAGCGGTTATCGGTGTCTCTGCTGACCTTCGACTGCTCTTTATCCCACAGACAAAGACAGTAAATTCATGGACAGAATAGGGAAGAAAGTTGATGCCTCCTTTACTCTGGCTATTAGAACTCTCAGCTACCAAACACATATGGCTAGATATGTCCTGGATACCATTACCAAGGCCTCCACATTGCTAACTGAGGCTCCTGCTTCTCCCATTAAAGCACTAGTAAATACCTTCCTCTTCACTGCATCCCAAGTAACTAGACACTCATTAAAGTGCATTTATGATGCTGTGGAAGCCTCATCTAAGTCTGCTGCATCTGGATCAGTCTTGAGGCGATGTTCTTGGTTGAGACTACAACCACCTACCCATGGATGTGCGAACAAAATTGTTGGATGCACCTCTGGATAATAAAGCTCTGTGTGGACAAGCCTCAGCAGAACTCCTAAAATCCCTTCTTAAACACCTACTGGTGTCTCCTAAATCAAGATACCATAGGAATTATCCACAAAAACCTTCCTTTGTCAGAAGGCAGTCCTCTTACTCTGCTCCTCAGTCTAAAGGATGCTGACAAACCAGGAACAACTCTCCTCCAAGATTTCCAACCAGTTCTTCCACTAAGCCCTTTTGAGGCCAGTCTGACCACTCCAGATCGCTTCTTCTGTGACTACCCAAACTTGCACCAAAACACCCCACTTTCCCTCCGTCTCACCCTCTCCCTTCCCTCCTGGCAGATAATCACTTTAGAACAATGAGTACTCTCCAACATTCAGTCAGGCTATTTCATGACTTGGTGGATGCTACCACCCTTTCATGGTATCCCACAACCACCTGCAAGCCAAACCCACCTTTTTCCTCATATCATTCAACAACTTCTAGATCAAGGTACCATAGAACAGGTACCATACCATCAAAGAAACATAGGCTTTTACTCCAGAATGTTTCTGGTACCAAGGAAGGATGGCTCATGGAAGCCAATCCTAGATTTATCCTTTCTAAACCTCTTTCTCAAAATTCCCAGTTTCAAAATGATTACCTTACCCCAGCTCTTACCACTCATTCCAATTCAGACTTTCATGGTAGCCCTAGATTTGAAGGATGCCTACCTACACATCCTTATTCACCCAGATTACTGGAAATACCTCAGATTTGCGATAGGCTGTTGCCATTTGCAATTCTCTGCCTTGCCCTTTGGACTCTCTACTGCTCCCCAAGTCTTCACAAAGTGCCTGGCCCCCCTCATCGCTCACTGCAGGACCCAGGGCATTCAGATATACCCATACCTGTATGGACCTGCTCATCCTTTATCAAGGCTGCCCAGTCATCCTACTTCATCTACAACAAGTAATCTCCACCCTATCTCAGTTAGGGTTCACCAAAAACCACGAAAAGTCTCACCTGATCCCCTCCCAAGACCTGGTTTTCCTGGGGTGAAGGATCAGAACAGACAAAATGAAAGCTTTTATTCCAGATCAAAGAATCCTCTTGTGATATATGCAAGTGACCCCTATGAACATCAGGTGTTTTAGCTAATTGGCCCATGTGCCTCTGATACAATAGGTTTGGGAGGTCACTCAGTGGAAGTTCTAGCTTTGCTGGAGTTTTCATTTTAGTTTTTACTGATTGGTTTTTCAGTGACCTTCTCACTTATTGTTTTAGATGAAAGAATCCTAGAACTTTGCCTATACTTACAAAAACTTCTCTCCCAAACTTCCTTACCAGCTCGAGAAATTTTAAGAGTTCTACGCCACATGGCATCACTCATACCCATGTTGCCCCTGGCAAAACTCCACGTGTGAAAAATCCAGTGGGTCCTGAAATACTTACGGTGCCAACACTCCCAGCCCCTGGACACCCCCCTCCCCTTACTTCCATGTTTAAAAAAGGAAATCCAGTGGGGGGATATCAACTTTCCACCTCAACCAAGGGACCCACCTTCAGGTCCCTGTGCCCCTCCAGCAGATATCCACAGATGCTTCTGACCTGGGGTGGGAGGCAGTGCTACTTACAAACCAAAAACAACTGTCGGTGCAAGGTACCTGGTCCAACCCAAGACAAAAGGACCATATCAACATCAAAGAAATGAGGGCTTTACACTTGGCCCTACTTCAAATCAGCCCTTCAGCCAGGAACCCTGAAAGTAATCTCAGACAATATGACGGTCCTGTGGTATATAAACAAGTAGGAGGGAACAAAGTCCTACCCTTTGTGCAGCCTATCAATCCAGATCTGGAAACTAGCAGTATATCTACACATTCATCTGGTAGCTGTGTATATCCCTTCAACAGAGAATGTCATGGCAGACTTCCTGAGCAGAACTTCAGCTCCAAGTCGCGAATGGATGCTTCACGGGGAAGTATTTCTGGACATAATCCACAGGTGGGGTATTCCACAAGCAGATCTTTTTGCCTCCTCCCAGAACAGACAGCTGTCCAAATTCTTCACAAGGAATCCACATCCACATGCTTGGAAAGTGGTCGCTTTCTCCTTCTCTTGGGAGGGAATGTACCTCTATGCCTTTCCCCCTTCCAACTTAATTGAAGAAGTCCTGAAAATACAGAGGGACAACCCAAAAATCCTACTGGTTCCCCCCTTTTGGCTAAGACCGCATTGGTTTCTCCTTCTACATCTACTAGCCAATGGCAATCACCACAGGTTACCCCACTGAATAGACCTGCTGCTCACACAGGACAGGAATCCCTACTACACCCTCAGGTGAACAATTTGAAATTAACCTTATTGGTGATAGGGTTTTGATCCCATACAGACACCAATACTCAGAGGACATGCTCCATGTTTTGCAGGAGGCCAGAAAACCTAGTACCAGGAGAACCTCTGTATCCAAATGGAACAGATTCTCCTACTGCTGTCAACGAAAAAACAGGACCCTCTGACTACCTCTATACCTATGGTTGTTTACTATTTGTGTGAGCTACTTCACTCAGGACTAACATACTCATCAGTCAAAGTGCATTTATATGCCATCTGTGCCTGTTTGCCTATCTCCCCTCCTCTAGCTTCCAGATTGGAGGTCAAACTTTTCCTCAAAGGGGTTCTTTACATCTGGCCTCCCAGAAAACCTATTCCCGCCCTTGGGACCTGAAGTTTGTACTAGAAAAACTTATATTGGCACGCTTTGAACCAGTCCATTCAATATCCCTGAAGCTATGCACACTGAAAACAGTGCTACTAGTGGCTCTTACATCTGCCAGGTGGGTTTCGGAGATGCAAGCCCTCATGGATACCTCCCCCTACCTTATTTTCCATAAGGACAGAGTTGCCCTAAGGACCGTCCCTTCCTTCATGCCAAAGGTGGTTAATGAACTTTCACTAAACCAGACCATTAAACTACCGTTTTTCTTCCCTCAACCTCAAAATTCCTCAGAAAGGACCCTCCATTACTTGGATGGCCACAGACAACTGAAGTATTACCTAGACAAAACCAAGCCTATCAGAAAGTCAGATCAACTTTTCATCTCCTTCCACCCAAGAGCTCTAGGGAAGGCAGTCTCCAAGCAAACCATCTCTTCATGGATTTCAAAATCCATTGCCCTGTGCTACTCTTACCATGGTAAATCATTGCACGGTCAAGTCAAACCCCACTCCACCAGAGCAGCTGGTTCCTCAGTGGCCTTTTTCAAAGGATTTGACTACGCTTCCATCCTGGAAGCTGCCACTTGGACTTGTGCCCACACCTTTACCAAACATTACAAACTGGACCTAGTCTCTAGAGCTAGGGCAGGGTTTGCCAGGTCCATTCTCCAAGGACTTGACCAGGGAACCCAATCTTCCACCCAGAACCATGCCTAAAAGCTCTGGTACTCCCCCTACTGTTATGAATACTGCAGCATGTGAACAGAAGGACATAGAATAGTTGTGTAAGAACTTACCATAACCTTAGATGTCCTTCTCTTCCTTGTTGCAGTATTCAGTCCTCCCCACCTACCCCTCTATCTTACCGCTTACATACCATGCTGACTTGTGGGGACAGAACCCTTCTATCTCCCAGTTCTCCACTAAACACAAACTTTCTGCTACCCTGACTCTAGCCTACATGTAATTCTAAGAGCTCCTTTGGGACCCTTCTACCCACAGGAGTACTACTGTGTGTGGCATTTCATTCTGAGGAGGGTGCGTGCAGACATCACCTTTATACCCAACGTCAGTTTATGGCCCTGACAAGGGACGTCACATGTACCCTCCAGAAGCAAAGACTTTGGTAAACTGTCCGGAAGGTGGCACTGCAGGCAGTAACTCCCTACTGTTATGAACTGTTATGAATACTGTAACATGGAAGAGAAGGACATCTAAGGTTATGGTAAGTTCTTACACAACTATTCTTTCCTAGTTAATGAAGGGATAGTTGAAGTCATACAAGACAATAGTTTTAGGCTTGACAAGGAGGGATGTCAATTTGTTCAGATATGCCTCGTGCAGAAGAGAACATGGGGAGGATACAGTAGTTGGCTGTAATATGGTCAAGTTCTTTTTACCTTGAAAAGGATATGGAGATGTTCCTGGTCATTGGTCTGGCTCAGTAGTGTGGAGGTGAGATGGCTTCTTAGGAATACGGACACACCACCTCCAGTAGCACTGTCATTCCCCATGTTGGGTCTGAAAGAGTGGTAGGCCCCCTCCACAGGGATCAGTCCAGGGACATCTACTGTTTGGAATCTATTTCTCCAAAGTACAAGCTAAAACTAAAGGTCTATGACTGAAAAGGTTTGCTGATGGCTGCAAACTGGGAGTGGTCATAGAATCTCCAAGCGATGTCACCATCCTACAAGAGGGTCTTGCATAAACACATGATTGGTGCCAAAGTCATGGCCTTAAATTGAATGCCAAAAAATGTATTATCATTCCTTTTGGTAAGAGCGATGCATCAATAACAAAACCCTAAGTATGCACTCAGTAGTGAGAGACCTGGGCACACAGGTTGACTGCAACCTTACCTTTGATCACCATGTCTCCACAGTGGTAAGAAGGGCATTCTATATTGCTCATCTCATAAGTAAACGCATTGCCTCCAGGAAAAAGAGAAGTTGTAACCTGGCTGTACTCTTCCTTCATCAGGCTAATAATTGAGTACAATGCCCCTTTTGGTATGTACCTTTCCAAGCACCTGGAGCATTTGGAGAAACCACAAAGGCTTCTCAGAAGGAAGATTCAAGGTCTTCAGCATTTGTCCTATGAGGATTGTCTGAAACCACTGTCACTTTATTATGCAGACTACTCAGAGGCAGTCTCTGCCTTGCATTTAAGGCAATCTTTGACCCTGCTTTATTGGAAATGCTGCATATCCATAAGTCAAATGGTACATGGGTTACTCACTCTTAAAGCCTTAACCTGGTATGTGACATTAATAGAACCTGCTGGAGGGACAGATTACCACACCTTTGGAACAGATTACCACACCTTTGGAACAGACTGGTGCTTCATGTCAAGCAGAGCACCTCATTGGCCCTCTTCAAACGCAATCTGGACGATTGGATGGGTAACTGTAAATCCACCCTGGTGGTTCCACCTATGTCCCTCTTGGACAGGGGTGATAGGTGCTGATCATAGAAATAAGGCTAAAACTTAGCTAGGCTTGTAAGGGCCGTAGGGTCATTAGCCTAGTAACCTCCTGTGATACTAGGCACTACTGAAACCCTGCCCTATGGGTGTGCTATTGCTGTTTTGAAACCATGTTTCAGTAACTAAGCAGATAACTACATTTTTAAGAATTAGGAATGCCTCTATGGAGTGCTTCCATTTGTTTAGGTTTGTAGCATTAAGCATTGCTACCTTTATAAAGTATGGACTAATCACACAGAGCCCACAAGTGAACATCCTGATCCTGGAGATGAATGGTTAGAGTCATGTACTTACAGATCAGGAGAATCACGACTAGGGACTCTGCTTCTGGGATCAGCACCTAGGTCTGCATAAGCATACAGATCTTATCTTCCTACTTGAGGGCTTTTGAGTCAGAGCCCAAATATCCAGCATATATTTGATGTCTACGGGACACTTGAGTTTTGCATGCAGGTTGTCACCATCAGGATGCTTTGTCTGAAGCCTAACATCTCAAACACAAGCCTCTTACCACCTCACATTGCCTTTGGTTTGTATGTGTTCCAGTGCCAGGTCATGGTGCTGGTCCATCACATGCTCACCCTTGGGCACAGCAGTGGCAGGGTAATCACTCACCTTCCATGTTCTGCGAGGATTCAGAGGATCTTAAAGATAGTGTCACTGAGATGAACAAGGAAAGCGTCCATTCCCCCACTCTTGATCTCTTCTGGATGAGGCATCTTTGGAGATGCTCTTGTGTTTATGTGCAGTGGGTAGACTGACCTTGCGCCCCATCCTTCTTCCAAGAAATGTCTGACTGAATTTCTAGGGCAGAAGTATGAAGAGCCTAGGGCTGTCACAGCCTTGGAATCTGTCATTAGGGCTGCTAGCAGGCCAACCAGTAGACACCATTACTTTGCCCAAGTCTGAAAAAAGAAAAAATGCCCTTTGCAGGCCACTGCCCAAGTGGGCAGAGCAGATCTCACATTGTCCTGGTGATGACATCTTTGTGATTTCTTTGTCCAGCTTAGGTCTCAGTGATCACAGCATTTTATATTGTTGTTAGTGGACAAAGAATCCAGAGCTGCTTTTGGACAGGCATGACCAAGTGCAATTATTCCTGTGCCTCTTTGGTGTTTATTTCATTCCCTGCAATGGAGCTCATTCAGGTTTGCACTCCTAACTCCGCTAGATCCATAAGTGTTAGTATAAAACTATAAATGACAACCCTAGTCAGGACAAACCAGTCTTACCCGTGGTTGCATTGATTTGATTGTAAGTCTTGAATTGGATTTTATAAGACACAGTAAGCACTAAATGTTAATTTTTGTAATGTGTAAACAACTTAAGATATCTTGGTAGCCATTTAAGTAACACATTCTGGCAACAGCATTCTCTTCATACAGCTGTGAGCTTTCATATGAGGCTATGCAGTTTTGTCTGTGGCACTTCCTACCAAGGCCTTAGCCATTGATGATCTGAGGAGGGAGTAGACCCTTAATCTCTGTCCGGAGCCCTTATGATCCCTCTCCTGTTACTTACTTCATCTTTTCTGCGATGCACATGGCCAAGTCTAAAAGAGGAAGAAGAAGAAGAAGCTTCCTCAAGTTATCTAGGATGATGAGTCCTCTTAAAGTCCTGTGTCATGCTTGTCTGGTTTGGGACTCACTTGTGGAGGGGTTTCTTCAGGTTCACCTTGCTTTTGAGAGCCCTTCACAAAAAGACCAGTATATTGTAGGCATGCTTACCTTCTGCCACATTCTGCTCTTCCTACACAATGGGCTCAGCAGATGGATTAAGCCATTTTTGGGAAGCTTTTGGGAATTTCCCTGACTTTGTTGCCAAAACTGTTGCAGAGACTGTCCTTATGTGGGAGGAGAAGCTGTGCTCTTGTCTGTTTCTTATCCTGAAGGGTTTGAATGATTCTCATGTCATTCTGAACATATGTGACTTAATCCAGCACTTGTAGGAGTTTTGGATGTTCTTTGTAGTCAGTTGGTTGCAGCACTGATTTTTGGGGTCTTCCTGCCGTATAGAAACCCACAATTGTCCCGATTCCCAGAGTCTTTACATCATCTCCGGCTAGCAGATGTCCTGGGACTGATGTCTGGGTGTAAGAGTATAAGAGAGTTATCTGTCAGCGCCATCTTTAGTTCTTTCTAGCCATAAGTCTGATACGCTAATCTGTTTTGTGTAGTGATTGCAGTCCATTGGTTGGCTCATTTTTTTCCAGAGTTTCTTACAGCCTGTTTTTAGGTAAGTAGCCTGTTGGGGAAAATTTCTTCTAATTAATGTTTAAAAAGATTAGTAACTCCTTGACGTGTAGGAAGTCAGTTCTGCATAAAGATGTCCATTCCTTTTGCTTGTTTTGTTTGGAACCTCAGCAAGGCATTTCTGGTTGTCAAGATTGTGCTTGGGCATAAACCCTTAAGAGTAGGACCAAAGTCCTTGCAGTCCTGCTGGAGTCCTTGGAAACCACTCCATCCACTTCTTCACAAGACTCTGCTTCACCTATTTTTTCACCCAAGAAATGCAAAGATAAAAAAAATGGAGGAGAAGGACTTTGCAGGTGACAGGGATCCTTCTGTGTCCATGGGCAAGTCGGCCAATGACTCAGGGCGAGGTGCCTTTGCAGCCCCCTTGTCCGTTGACCATTAGGCCTGAGCCCTCTGGCATGATCCCTCGGGAGGCTGCCATGACAGAGGGCCATATGGTTCTGACTACTTCAACACTAACATTGGTTGGGTCTGAAGCCACTCTGCAGTCTTCGGCTCCTGACATTCAAGTGTTGGTTACTGAGGTTAATAGCTTTATTTCTTCAGCAGTTGTGAACGAACAAACTTCAGGAAACCGGATAGAGGTCAAAGTTGCCCGACCTCATACTGAGGCCTTTGTTTCAAAACCTCAGACACCCAAATCAAAGATTCCGGTTAGTTTGCCTCAGCCTAAGACCCCGGTTTTCAGCTGTTTCAGCTGAGGTTGAGGGGCAGGGCCTGCTTAAGATAGCCCAGGAGTTCATGGATTTTATGAAGTCCAGATATCTAAATCAGCAATGGTTGTCTTTCTCTGAAGCTTCTGCATGTAAATGGAGGAGGGATGTTTCTTTTCAGGTGGACTCAGATTCCTTAGACTCTGAAGTTGAGGAAGAGTGGTCTTATGCTGACCACCTCCTCCCTCAATTTTTCCTGACTGTTACTCAGATGACACCCTCTCTGCTGCTTTACTCCCCTGAGCATTTATCCTTTGGGGGTTACCTTGCACAAAATGAAGTTGGCATCTAATTGGTAACGCAAATTATGTACTCAGGCCTAAACATGTTACAGAAAACTTTTCAGCCTTCCTTTTTACAGACCACTAGCTATTCCTCAATTCATATAGTTTTAAATGATGTCTTTTACATTTCTCTGCACCCTGATACCCTGCCACCAGCTCCTAGAAAGCTGAATCACTTTTTACAGAGTGCTTGACACCCACAAGCACCTCTACCAGAACTTACAAGCAGATCCCTACTAAGGGTGCAGCTAGACACCCTTTGCCTAATGGCAGGGAAACCAGAATGTTAGATAGATTTGGCAAAACGACTTGCATGTCTGCTGCCCTCACAGTGAGGGCTCTTAACTGCCAACTTCAAATATGAAAATACTTACGGAACAAATAATTAGTAAAGCAGAGGGTATTGCAGACAAAGCCTTACAGAGTGGTATAAAGGAGACCTCTAGAGCAGCACTACAGGTATCTGGGCATTCTCTAAAGTTTGGTTATGATGCATCATGTAGAGCAGCTGCTATGGGTTCTGTCACTCATGTGTATGCGTGGTAGGGGACTCGGCCACTGTCAGACCAAGTAAAGGCTGAACTTCTGGATGCTCCACTGGATAAGGAGTTCCTGTTTGGTCCCCTACAGAGAATGGCTTTGAGAATTAGGACAAAAGGAGAAACAAAACTGTAAAATAATTTTATTTGTCTCCCACACCTTGATATAACAGGAATTATCCTTCTACACCTTGTTCTTGACTTTTGGTTCTGGTGGGTCACCATGCACGAGTATGTCCTATCTCTCTCTCTTTCTGTTTGGGATCCTGGATGGTGTTACTGAGCATGTTAATATTTGGGATCTATAGTCCTCTGGTTTGCTGTTGGGAAGGAGACATTACTTCCAAGTTGGATTGTTGCAGTTGCACTTAGCTCAGCACTAAGAGTTTTTCCTAATTGTTTTGTTGTGGTGGCAGAATGTCAGCCAAAACTGGGTGCGTAGGATGCTGCTTATGAGCTGCTCCTTGAAGGAAAAAAGCCATTCCATCTTCAATGGCTATAACAGCTGAATTTATAACCTAAAAGAATGTCTCAGAGTAGTATAAATTGAGGGGACACGTACCCTTTCATGCAAGCTGTAGCTAACTATCCAGTACCAGGATGCCTGTCTCCTGGTTGCTCCAAATAAGGACTCCCTGGAGATGGCCTTTCTTTGGACAGTTCCATTGATGCATCCTGTCAACCATAAATTGGAAGCACATTATTTTTGGTCCCAGCAGAAAATCCTTAATCTGAGTGGGGTCAGATGCCGATGTGCCTGCCCTTGCAGAGAGGGCTCAGGAAGTTGTGGTTTTATCATCTTGGGCAAGGTCACAGTGGAGGATCCAGACTTGAAACTTGCAGCACCTTCTGGTTGAGGATGCAGGTGTTGCAGTGGAATGTGAGGTACCAGCATCTCTGGGGCCACCATGTACTTTTGCTGTTGGATGTTTGTCATGGTCCCTCCAGAAGCAGACAGTTTCCCACCAGTGTTTTACTATGCTTTGTCTTTCTGTGGCCTAACCTGTCACAGATCTTGATGAAAAACTGTTTGCTTGTGGTCTGGGAACTGCTCTTAAATAGTGGAGTAATGTTAGTCCACATTTGGAGCTTACATTTGTGTTCCTGGGCCTGAAAGCCATAGAAGTACTGTTGCTTCTACATTTCTCATTAGTGTGTCAGACCAGGGTGTCATTCAGTATTTAAACATTCAGGTGGTCTAAAGGTCATACCCCTAAACAGAGGAGTGATGCTCATTTTACATTAATCCAAAGGTCAGGGGCCTCCTGTCAGCAATTCACATATTCAGAGAGTAGAATAAGCAAGCAGAGGGTTTGAGATGGGTCTGTAGAGCTCTTGTGGAGCTGCCAATATAGGGAACTGTGCCTGTTTAGTGTTTTATGGAAATGAGGCACTTCCCAAAACAATCTCTCTGCCACATAAGATAATCTGGTCATCCTCTTCTACTCATTGCAACAGGGCAAAGTTATTTATTTGTTATTCAAGTAAACCCACTAGGCACAAGTGCCTGTTTTCATGGGCAGCTCTGGGGGATGCTGTCTAGTTAAATGACTCATGTAGGCAAATGAAAATTGAGGGAGAGAAACTCTGAGCAACAAGGTGAAGCTCAAATACAGATCGTGGCCTTAAACCTCTACCCTAAACTGCTGGACACTTCCAGAATGCAGTTGGTGGAAGCGTATGTGGGTTCCCTAAGATTTTGAGGGACTCGGGGGAACACAGACCAAAGCAAAGATGTCATCAAACAAATGTTGGCCTTTATTTTTCTTCAAGTCTACCCTGCTACAATACATCAGCTAGATTACAGACCCCGGCACAGTAATGTGATACATCATCATCTTTATTACAGACCCTGGCACAGCAATGTGAAACATCAGATTTGTTACAGACCCCGGCACAGTAATGTGATACATCATCAGCTTTATTGCAGACCCCGGCACAGTAATGTGATACATCATCAGCTTTATTGCAGACCCCGGCACAGCAGTGTGATGCATCATCAGCTTTATTGCAGACCCCGGCACAGCAGTGTGATGCATCATCAGCTTTATTACAGACCCCGGCACAGCAGTGTGATACATCATCGGCTTTATTACAGACTCCAGGCTAGTTGCTAAACATAATGCATCCGAAATTATCCAAGTGCAACTAACACTGGGCAATACTGCAATCCAGGTTGTAGCTTGTTACAGATCCCCCACCATGCCCCAGGATTCCCACTCTTCATTTCTTAAGATACTGGAAAATATTACGGTACAACCCAATACCTTAGTTATGAGTGATTTCAACTACCCCACCATCAACTGGGAAAACTACTCATGTACCAACTCATCCGCTCAACGTTTTCTGGAATTCCTAAATTCCAATGCCTTCAATCAGCATGTCCACACCCCCACCAGGGGAAGCAATATCCTGGTCCTGGTCATTACCAGTATGGGTAACTGATGTTTCACGCCAGACGTCAACTCCTCGCTGGTCAGATCCGACCACAAGCTAATCACCCTAGACATCCATGTCCCATGCCCACCCTCCCCATTAAGGAAACCACCGTCAAAAACTACCCCAAAGCCAACTTCATGCTTCTTAAGACAGAAGTGGCAAACTTCACGACAGCCTTGCAGATGGAAAATAGAGGTATGACTGCTGAATCTTACCCAAATGCACTGTATAAGCACATACATGAGTGCATGGTTCGTGCCATCCCCAACAGAACCAAGACGCTATCCTCCAAAAAAGGAAGCCAATATGGTGGTCCCCTGCCATAAACAAACTCTACAACAGAAGGAAGAAGCTGTTGCAAAAAAGAGTAAAATCTCAAGATTGGAGTAACTCCCTGGTCAGCCTCAGCAGGAAGCTGAGATCCCTCATAAAATCCTCCAAAGCCAGTTATGAAAATAAAATTGCCACCGATTCCAAAGACAACCACATAGCATTCTACAGCTATGTCAAGAATCTCAGTAGCAACACTCAGATCTGCTCTGAGCTACAGCACAATGGCACTAAATATACAGAACCAACTGATATTGCCAACATCCTGGCAGATAGGTTCAGTGCTAACTTTACCCCCCTCTCACCCTCCAAAGGGCCCATCTTAATACCGGAAGAATGCAAAGCCCCTGTAATCACAGATGAACAAGTAAAGACCACACTCTCCAAAGCCAAAGACACAGCATCTATGGGACCAGACAACATCCCAGGCTGTGTACTGCATGAACTACAGAATGAACTGGCACCCCACCTAAGTACCATGTTCAGTCATAGACTCATCTCAGACTATGTGCATACTGAATGGCGCACAGCGACGGTTATCCCACTCCACAAAAGGGGTGCCACCACGGACCCCAGAAACTACCACCCCATTAGCCTGACAAGCCTGGTCTGCAAGGCCATGGAATGTATCATCTTGGAGCTTATAAACAAAGACAAAGGTAACCACCAAACCCTGGACCCCACTCAGTTTGGGTTTGTAAAAGGTAGATCATGTCTACTAAACCTGATTGACTTCTTTGAAGCAGTCACTAGAGCTGTAGATGAGGGCAAGGTGGTGCACACAGCCTACCTTGACCTTGCCAAGGCTTTCGATACCACCCCCACTCTAGAATTCTAGATAAACCCACTAAACTGGGCATAAATCCCTGTGTCACAAGATGGGTGGCCAACTAGCTCACTGACAGAACCCACACAGTAAACGTAGCTGACTCCAAGTCCAACTTCAGACCAGTGATGAGTGGAGTACCACAGGGTTTGGTCCTGGGTCCTCACTTGTTCACCATCTACTTCTCTGAATTGCAGGCCAACACAGAAGGTCTTTGGCTAACAAAGGTCGCAGATGTCTGCAAACTGGGAGCCATAATAGAATCACCTAATGATGTAGATATTCTACAAAAGGGCTTCACAGAGACAGATGCTTTGTGTCAAAGTCATGACCTCAAGCTCAGTGCCAAGAAGTGCATTGTCATCCCCTCTGGGAAAAACTCTGTATCCATGAATTAACACATTGGCAGTAGCTCACTAAACACTGAAAGTGTGATGAGACCTCGGGACACAGGTGAACAGTATTCTCTCCTTTGATAACCACATTGCCACAGTAGTCAAGAAGTCCTTCTACGTGGCACACACCATCACAAAATGGTTCTCCTCTAGAAAAAAGGAGGTCATTGTTCCTCTCTACTCATCCCTCATCAGACCCATTACAGAGTACAATGCCCTGTTTGGCATGTATCTCACAAGACACCTACAACAATTGGAAAGGCCACAGAAATAAGTCACTAAGAGGATTACCGGCCTCAAACAGATGCCATACGCAGACCATCTCAAAAACTCCCGCTGTACTCCATTGCATATCGCCTACTCAGAGGCGATCCCTGCCTAACATACAAAGCTATGTCAAACCCAGAGCTGTTGGACATGCTACACTTAAAGAAATCCCAATCTCTCTGAACCACACGCTCCAGGGACCTAAACCTTGTCACCACAATAAACAGAACATGCTGGAGGGATAGATTCCTGTCCCAGACACTTCCCATACTGTGGAACAAACTACCCATTCATGTCAAGCAATGCTCCTCATCGGCCCTCTTTAAGAAAAATCTTGACGACTGGATTGGAAATAGAAAATTCACCCCAGGAATCACTTCTGCAGCACTGCTTGATAGGGGCACAAGAAAATAATTTTCTTGGGTGGCGAAAGCCGGGGAACCTTTTTGGCTAGGCTTGTATAGGCCCCAGAGCCGATAGCCTAGTACGTACCTATGAACCCCGGCACAGTAATGTTGATACATCATCATCAGCTGTATTACAGACCCCGGCACAGTAATGTGATGCATCATCAGCTTTATTACAGACCCCGGCACAGTAATGTGATACATCATCAGCTTTATTACAGACCCCGGCACAGTAATGTGATACATCATCAGCTTTATTACAGACCCCGGCACACTAATGTGACACATCATCAGCTGTATTACAGACCCCGGCATACTAATGTGACACATCATCAGCTGTATTACAGACTCCAGCACACTAATGTGAGACATCATCAGTTTTATTACAGACCCCGCACAGCAATGTGAGACATCAGCTTTATTACAGACCCCGGCACAGTAATGTGATACATTTATTTATTTATTTATTTAACATTTTGACCGGTCTAGTCTAGCTGGATATATGTCCATTTTCTGTAGAGGCCCGGGGAGAAAAGCTCCAAAAGAACAAATAATTTAAACAAATTACAGTTACAAGGCATTTAGGTTTGTTAACAGATACATTATAGAGTAGATAAGCTAACAACACAAATAAAATACCACTTCATTTATTTACAGGATTGAAAAGAAAAATTTTTATTTATTTATTTATTTATTTATTTATTTATTTATTTATTTTTTTACATCATCAGCTTTATTACAGACCCCAGCACAGTAATCTGTTACATAATCAGCTTTATTACAGACCCTGGCACAGTAATGATGGGCACGGTAATGTGCTACATCATCAGCTGTATGACGGACCCTGGCACAGTAATGTGATGCATCATCAGCTGTATGACAGACCCCAGCACAGTGATGTGATACATCATCAGCTGTATTACAGACCCCAGCACAGTAATGTGATACATCATCAGCTGTATTACAGACCCCGGTACAGTAATGTGATACATCATCAGCTGTATGATGGACCCTGGCACAGTAATGTGATGCATCATCAGCTGTATGACAGACCCCGGTACAGTAATGTGATGCATCATCAGCTGTATTACAGACCCCGGTACAGTAATGTGATACATCATCAGCTATATTACAGACCCCGGTACAGTAATGTGATACATCATCAGCTGTATTACAGACCTTGGCACACTAATGTGATACATCATCAGCTGTATTACAGACCCTGGCACAGTAATGTGATGCATCATCAGCTGTATTACAGACCCCGGTACAGTAATGTGATGCATCATCAGCTGTATTACAGACCCCGGCACAGTAATGTGATACATCATCATCAGCTGTATTACAGACCCCGGTACAGTAATGTGATACATCATCAGCTGTATTACAGACTGCATTACAGTAATGTGATACATCATCAGCTGCATTACAGACCCCGGCACAGTAATGTGATACATCATCAGCTGTATTACAGACCCCAGCAGAGTAATGTGATACATCATTAGCTGTATTACAGGCAAAGTAATGTGCTACATCATCAGCTGTATGACGGACCCTGGCACAGTAATGTGATGCATCATCAGCTGTATGACAGACCCTGGCAGAGTAATGTGATGCATCATCAGCTGTATTACAGAACCTGGCACAGTAATGTGATGCATCATCAGCTGTATTACAGACCCCGGTACAGTAATGTGATGCATCATCAGCTGTATTACAGACCCCGGCACAGTAATGTGATGCATCATCAGCTGTATTACAGACCCCGGCACAGTAATGTGATACATCATCAGCTGTATTACAGACCCCGGTACAGTAATGTGATACATCATCAGCTGTATTACAGACCGCATTACAGTAATGTGATACATCATCAGCTGCATTACAGACCCCGGCACAGTAATGTGATACATCATCAGCTGTATTACAGACCCCAGCAGAGTAATGTGATGCATCATTAGCTGTATTACAGGCAAAGTAATGTGATACATTATCAGTTGTATTACAGACCCCGGCACAGTAATGTGGTACATCATCAGCTGTATTACAGATCCCAGCACAGTAGTGTGATGCATCATCAACTCTATTACAGACCTCGGCACACTAATGTGACATCATCAGCTGTATTACAGACCCCAGTACAGTAATGTGATGCATCATCAGTTGTATTACAGACCCTGGCACAGTAATGTGATGCATCATCAGCTGTATTACAGACCCCGGTACAGTGATGTGATACATCATCAGCTGTATTACAGACCCCGGTACAGTAATGTGATACATCATCAGCTGTATTGTAGACCCCGGCACAGTAATGTGATGCATCATCAGCTGTATTATAGACCCCGGCACAGTAATGTGATGCATCATCAGCTTTATTACAGACCCCAGCACAGTAATGTGATGCATCATCAGCTTTATTACAGACCCCGGCATAGTAATGTGATACATCATCAGCTGTATTACAGACCCCGGTACAGTAATGTGATGCATCATCAGCTGTATTACAGACCCTGGCACACTAATGTGATACATCATCAGCTGTATTACAGACCCCGGTACAGTAATGTGATACATCATCAGCTGTATTACAGACCCCGGTACAGTAATGTGATGCATCATCAGCTGTATTACAGACCCTGGCACACTAATGTGATACATCATCAGCTTTATTACAGACCGCGGCACAGTAATGTGATAAATCATCAGATGGAAGCACCTGCTGTTACATATTGTGTAGGGTAACTGTGTTGACCATGTAATCAGAACATCCAGCTCTGCTTTTACATTCCTTCATCTAAAGAAGTATTGGCATACCTTCTCAGCAGATTTAGGCCTAGTCATCATGACTGAAATTTACACCAAAGTATCTTCAGCAAGGTCAGCTTTTTGGCATTAAAAAAATGAATCTTTGGCTTACACCTCTTATAACCTGGATTTGAATAGCATCCTAGATGTTGGAAGAGCCATCTGAGGGATGGGAATGAAGTGACTCTTTTCACTGCAGCACACTATGGCCTCTGTCTGAGATGTCAGGGTATTAAGACCCAGCACAAGGACTAGATATGCAGTCTAAAGATTGTAGTCAAAGTAAATATTTGAGTAGAAACTTGCATGTAACAGTGGCTGACATTGCAAGGTATACATCAGCCACTTGGGGGGGGTCAAGGCTTAATTTGGTAAAACCCTTACGGCTGCCTGAATGACAGCCTTCCGTGACTCACTCTCTTGCCCATGGGGAATAGATGGGCCTGCCACAAGAGAGCTAATGTTTATTTAGTAAAGTCTTCTGTAAACAAACAAACATCAGGGGCACGCCAACGATAAACATATTTGACTTCTCTGTAAACTGCCAGACCATAGCTCTCAACCTTCCATCTCCAAAATGAGGAAAACTAGCATTCATAATGTGGAAGAAATGGGCAAAATGCGGAACACATATTAACATATTACTAACAACTTCAACTAGGAAGGTCATAGGATGGGTAAAATATGATGGTTTTACTTATGAAAATGATCTTGCAATACGTTTATATGATTTATTGCTATTTGTCATGGATATTGGTTAAAAACTTCCTAACACTGAATGTGTGACAAACCCTTTCGGTGTGAAACTTCGAGGAACGTGAACTTTTTAAAACCTGAAATGAGGTACACAAGAGGTTTGTGCCAGACTATGCTATTTGTGCAGGACAGCTGTAGTGCTGGAATCCTCCTCCATCATCTTGAGAAATGGCCTCCTGTATGCTTTCCTTTCGGTCCTTAATTCTTGATGTACAGTTAAAAGTGGTAAAGGACAGAACCAGTGTGATCCTGGTTACCGTACTGTGTGGCTAAGACAACCTTGTTGCTTCTTGGTTAAGGAGTGGAGCAGTAGAGCTCCAGGGTACTTGGCTTTGCCTTGTAATCTCCTATTCCACCAACAGGGAAGGGACAGGAGACTGCATGACTATTGCTTTCTGCCTAACCTCTCCCATACAGCCTTGTCTAATTCTTTTTTCCTGTAGTACATTTCCTGGGCGAGAGAAACCTGTGGTGAAGCATTCTTTTGCTGAGGTTGCATCAGTATACACTGCAGAAATGGATGTAAAAACATTGTTTTTGTTAGCTCCTTGGTCACTCTCTCTCCATTGCTCTTGCCATTGCAACCATCAATTAAAAGTTTCACATGCATCTTCCACTTTCTTCAAAGTATTTAATAGAACTGATCTCTGAAAGGATCATTGCACCTGAGACCACCATACAAACAGGATACTGCTTCTTGGGAACCTTTTGATTGAAAAAGTAACCACATTTCCATTTGAACTTGCACTTCAGCCAGATTTAAGGCTTATTACATGGAAAATATTCTTCTCATTGCTCTGACATCTGCAAGAAGAGTATTGGAGTTGCAGGCTGTCATGGTGTGTGAACCTTATCTGGTCCTGGTACCCTTGATAAGTGTAAGCAGGGGCTTGGGAGATGAGACATTTACAAGCAGGGGCCTGGAAGATGAACCATTTACAGGTTTCCTGTGTCTATTCAAGACATAGGTGCGAAGCCAGGGTTGAATTTTCTGTTCCCCATCCAGTTGTCCAATTTTCACTTGAATTGAGTTAGGAAGGAACTCTGATTCATATGGATGGGGGGGGCCTGTTCCAGAGATGGGGTAGTCTCTGGAATACATACCTGTCTGTCCAGCAGGGTCCTAATTATATTCCAGGCAAGGTTTAAGTCTTAGAATGGGTAATTCTGGTGCTGTTTGTTTTGCTGATATGCAGGAGGTCCATTAGAGTGGGGTCTGACAATGTCCTTTATGCCAGGCATAGATCTCTCCTCAACAGCCTGTAGGAGACAGAATACAGGTATAGTGTCTTAAGGCTGTCTGTATAGGATATTTTACTTGTGTTCTGTATTCTTTTAGTGAGGACATCTGTGGACGTTCCATTTGTTGGATATGCCTGGTTAGGTACTTACCAAAGGGGACATTGTACTCAGTAACAGGTCTGATGAATGCCGAATACAGCGGAACAATGACATGTTCTTCATGTTTCAGTGTTGCAGTCATCACACTTGGGTTATCCTGCCAGGGGTAGCCCTCAGTCGGCCCGAATACCAGAGGCTTAGTATTCCTGTGTCGGTTGCTGTCACTCCAGGACTGACGTCAGGTCATCAGTGGTATAAAAACAGGCAGCCGACGCCATTACATCAGTCTTTCTTGCCGAGGAGCCCGAAGCAGAAGCAGTTTGCATGAGTGCTGGTTGACCGCTACCTGAGTTTGTTTCCAAAACTGAAGTTAAAGTCTTCTAAAGCTAAGTACCCCGTTGGGGATCCTTTTTTCTTGCTCTAACCAATGTCAGAAAAAGTTAACAATTGTCTCACTTGTGGAAAGCAAATACCACACCGAGATTTCCATTCTTATTGCGTCATGCGTCACCTGTTTAGGCCCAGACCATGAGGTTCCTCGCTGTCTGTTTTGTGCTTTGTTCAATGCCAGTACTATACGTAGTCAGGCCCTTATTGTAGCTAAATACTTTCACTCTAGATCTCTGTATTCTGAAATGGCTTCGGTAAGCCATCCGACTACCAATCTTCTGAAAAAACATAAGGATAAAGACAGAGACAGACCGCACAGGTTCAAAAGTGCTGACGACGCTTCCGTTAAAGCTAGTCACCAGTTCGCCCCTGATGCCTGCTTCTGTGGATTCGCAGGCCACTACCAAGACCCGTTCGGAGTCCGGTATGCCGCGAGACTCTTCGTTGACTACGGAACCTGTGAATGTCTCTACCATGGATGGGTCCGGAGCTGCTGTGCAGGCACCGGCTTCTGAGGAAGTTCTTTGCACTACCAATATTCAACACATACAGACGACGTCTTTCATGTCTTCAGTTCTTTCTAAAACTACCACGTTTCTAAAGCCCAAGGTGCAAACTATGCCTAAAAAAGCGATGACCCAACCTCAAGCACCTGCTTCCATGTCTCAGTCTCAAGTGCTTAAAATGGCGGAAGACCTTATCATGCTGATTAGGGGAAGCCAGCCTACCTCTTCTAAAAGAAAAAGAGACTGGTCTCCAGCAGATTTATCTGACCAAGAGTCCAAATGACTCTGAGGTTTCTGATTATGAGGACATGCCCTTATCTGCTTATAAGGATTCAGATGCAGAGGAATCCACTCCTTCTGCCTCTCCTCCAGAGGATTTTTCTTTTGGTCAAACCCTACATACCTTGACAGAGCATTTACATTCGAAATGCCAGGATTATCCTCAGTCCAAAGAGAGACTCAGGGAATTTTTAGATTTACCACAGCACAGATTCTTAGCTATTCCTCCTGTTCTGGATGTTGTGGATGATGTTTTTATGGAGTCCAGTTTAACTCCTGATACTTTACCCCCTGCTCCTAGGAAACCTGACAGGTACTACAGAGTTCCTAACTCTCACAAATTTCTTTTTAAAAATCCTACTGCTGACGCAGAGGTCATCTTTCAGGGGCCTAAAGGTATAAAAGCAACCACAGCTAAGAATCCCACCCCTTTAGACAGGGATTCCCGAGCTTTCAACAGATGGGGTAAAAAAGTATACATCTCTGCAACTCTTGCCATTAGAGCATTAAATTGTCAGTTCCACATGCTAAAACACCAGCAACATACTATGGAACTTATTAAACAAAAAGTATCTACCTTTCCAGACTGTGCAGAAAATAAAGAATTACAGGAACTTATGCATTCTGCAAGCCAAGTTACTAAGCATAACCTGCAATGTGGGTTTGACGCCCTTGACGCATCCTGCAGGGCAGCAGTCACAGGTTCTGTACTTAGAAGGCATGCTTGGCTTAAGGAACAGACCTTGCCAGACCATGTCAAATCAAAATTACTGGACGCACCACTGAACAAAGACAAATCTGTTTGGCACCAAGTCAGAAGAGGTTTTAAAAAAGATGGAAGAAAAAGCTAAATCTGTGCGGATAGTTTAGACTTTCAAGTCCAGCTTCCGAGATTCAGTAGGCATTGCCCCTCAAAACACTGGTCCTTTCCAGCCCCCTCTAGGCCAGCTCAGACTAGACCTAGGAGAAGCAGACTCCCCCAGACAGCAGGCCTAGGGAATGCAGAGATCTAAGCAATGGAGTACCTCTACTTCTAAAACAGGGAGTGCTAAGTCACCCCCTTTTGGAAAGAATTCATGATGACTTTTCAACTTCTCCTCTTACCTCTGCCCACCTGCTTGTGCCCATAGGAGGAAAACGTGCCTCCCATACAAAAAACTGGGCCTTCATCACCAATGACCGATGGGTCCCCATAGTGTCCCAGGGTACAAATTTTATTTCCACACACTGCCAACCCCAAAAGAGTTCCCAGATCTTCCTCCAAACCAGTGGGCAGAGGCACAAAACCAAGTTCAGTCCCTGCTCTCCATGAGGGCAATTCAGCCTGTTCCTGCAGACCAGATAGGCCAAAGTTTCTATTCCAGACTTTTCCTGGTACCCAGAAAAGAGGGTATCTGGTGCCCAATCCTAGATCTATCCATTCTGAACACCTTCCTGGTGGTACCAAAATTCAAAATGCTCACCTTCCAGCAGCTTCTTCCTATGCTATCCAAAGATGCCTGGTTAGCCACTCTAGACCTAAAAGAGGCCTATCTGCACATCCCAATCAGCGAATCTTGCAGGAAATATGCATTATCCATTCTCTGCACTTCCCTTTGGTTTATCCACTGCTCTCAGAGTTTTCACAAAATGCCTGGCTCCAGCCATTGCTTTTTGCAGACAAAGAAATATACAAATTTACCCCTACTTGGACGACTGCCTGATTCAGGCAGTCAGGAAAAGCTGTTGCAGCACCTGACATTTGTAAAAGACCTACTGACCTCACTGGGGTACACTATAAACAAAAAGAAGTCCAAACTAGTCCCCAGTAAGAAAATTGTATTCCTGGGGCAAGCCTGGACAAGCCTATCTGACAGGCTACTTCTCTCAACTGGCCACCAGAACCCAGTTATCCGCAAGGAAAATCCTGCAAGCTCTAGGGTTCTTGGCCTCTTGCATTATACTAATTCCATATGCCAGACTGCATATGAAGAAACTTCAGTGGTACTTAAAAAGCCTTTTGTGTCAACATACTCGGGACCTGGGAACTATTATACTTGTGATACCTTGTCTAAGGAACGATTTTCTTTGGTGGGCAGCAGCATGCAACCACAACAAGGGACTTATCTTTTCACTACCTCATGCCACCCAGACCCTAACCACAGACACATCAGACTATTTTTGGGGTGTACACCTGGACGGCAGGTGCATTCAGGGCCACTGGAGCCCAAATTAAATTCACCTGCACATCAACCAAAAAGAGATGCTAGCTGTTCAGCATGCTTTGACAGCTTTCGGTCCCCTACTCTCTCCAGGGCCTCTACTAATCAAAACAGACAACACCACAGTGATGTGGTACATCAAGAAGCAAGGAGGAACCCACTCTTACCCACCATGCAGTCTAGCCATGACCCTTTGGCACACGGCTTCAGCCATGCAGATTCGCCTGCTAGCACAATTCCTGCCAGGCAACCAAAACTCTCTGGCAGACAACTTAAGCAGAAATCTCCTAGACCCACACGAGTGGCAATTAAACCACAACACCTTCAGCCTCGTAACCCAGAAATGGGGTGCCCCGAAGGTGGACCTGTTTGCCTCCCACAACAACCACCAGCTCACCAAATTCTGCACCAGGGAACCTCTCAGCAAGGCCTGGAAAGTGGATGCCCTATCCTTCAGCTAGAAGAGTGTCTGAGCTACAAGCACTCATGGCTGTGGAACCCTTCATCATTTTCATGCTGACAGGGTCTCCCTGAGGACTAACCCAACTTTCATGCCTAAAGTGGTGTCCAGTGTGGCTATCAACCAATCTATTAATTTACCCACCTTCTTCCCTAAACCTCAAAATAAGGGGGAAAGGATCCTGCACTCTTTAGATGTTCACAGACAGCTCACATTCTACCTGGATAAGACTAAGCCCTTTAGGAAATATGACCAGTTACTAGTCAGCTTTGCAGCAGAGGCAAGGCCATATCAAAACAAACCATTTCCAAATGGATAGCACACTATCCATTTCTGTTACAAACACCACAGGAAACCACCCCCTCAGGGGGTCAGAACACATTCCACTAGGGCACCTTCCACCTCTGCAGCTTTTCACAGAGGGGTCCCTACCAGGGGACATCCTGGGTTTAGAAGTTAATAACAAATTGAAATGCAGTGATTTTAATACAGACAAAACAGGATGGCAAGCATTCATCGAGTTACAAAAACTGCCTGTTAGAGTGATGAAACCAGACCGGTGGGGGGGGGGGGGGGACTGGTAATAACACAGACAGAAGACTATGTGAATAGAATGAAAAGTATGCTACAGAGTGAAACTTATGTAAAAATTTCTAAGAATGAATTAAATGTGGCTTACTCACGAATTAGAGCATACATTGACATGTTTATTGAGGCAAAAATAGACATAGACATGTACAACTTCTTAACTATGCCAGTCCCTAGAATTCCACTCTTGTTTGGTATTCCCAAAGTGCATAAAAGCATAGAAAATCCCCCCATGAAGCCTTTAGTAGATGCACGGAATAGTATAACATATTCATGTGCAAAGGCATTAGATTCAATACTGAAAAAGTACACTAGCCAAGAGAGTCAGTTTTGTAAAGACTCATGGTCTTTCGTAGATGACTTAAACAGTTTGGAATACAAGGAAGAATATAATTTCCTAACCATAGACATGAAACACCTGTACCCATCTATCCTACATACTGAAGGGATTGAGTGGGTATCCAGCGTAATGAGATCTAAAGGGGCACAAACAACAGAAGTAAGTCTAGTGGAGGAACTGTTTGACATCTTTCTCAGTAACAACTATATTACATTTGATAATGACTTTTACTTACAAAGAATAGGTGTAGCAGTGGGTTCACCATGTGGAGCCAGGTTTTCAAACTTTGTCATGGCATACTGGGGGCAAGAGTATATTCAGAAGAACCCAGAGATTAGTGAGCTTCTCTACTTCTAGACAAGATTCCTGGATGACATCTTTATTATCCTTAAAGGAGATGTCAAGATAGCACAAGACTTAGTGAACCACCTTAATAACACAGCAGAATTTTTGCAGTTGACTTATAATTTTGGACAGGACACTATTGCATATCTAGACACTGAACTGAAAAAAGACAAAAATCAAGGAAGATATGTAGGTAAAATTATAGGTTCATAGGTTGGTACTAGGCTATCGGCCCTAGGGCCTATACAAGCCTAGCCATAACAATTCCCTGGCTATTTCTTCCCACAGTATTTACTTCCCTGGACCCCTGTCTAGCAGGGTGACTGACGTGATCCCTGGGGTGAATTTCCTATCTCCCATCCAATCGTCAAGGTTCTTTTTGAAGATGGTCAAAGAGGCGCTCTGCTTGACATGTATGGGCAGTCTATTCCAAAGTCTGGGTAGTCTCTGGGTCAGGAACTTATCCCTCCAGCATGTTTTGATCATTGTGATGACAAAGTGTAGATCCCTGGAGCATGTGGCTCTGAGGGATTGGGATTTCTTTAAGTGTAGCATGTCCAACAGCTCTGGGTTTGACATGGCCTTGTATGTTATGCAGAGGTCGCCTCTGAGTAGACTATATGTGACAGAGTATAGCTGGAGTTTTTTTTTTTAGATGGTCAGTATCGGGCATCTGCTTTAGGCCTGTGATTCTTTTATTGACGTATCACTGCGGCCTTTCCAGTTTTTGCAGATGTCTTGAGAGGTACATACCAAATGGGGCGTTGTATTCTATAATGGGTCTAATGAGGGATGAATACAGTGGGACAATGACCTTTTTTCTGGATGAAAAACCCTTAGTGATGAGGTGTGCCACATAGAAGGATGTTCTTCGTGTTTCACTGTTGCAGTCATTACATTTGGGTAATCTGCTTGCAGGTTGCCCTCAGTTGGCCTGATTAACAAAGTCTTGGGTCCTGCGTCGGTTGCTGTCTCTTCTTCCATGATGTCAGATCGTCAGGGGTATAAAACATGCAGCCGAAGCCATTATATCAGTCTTTCTTGCTGTGCGGTGCCCAAAACAGAAGCAGTTCGCAAGTGCCGGTCGGCCGAATCCTGAAATTTTTGTTTTCGAGTTTCAGAACTGAAGTCTTCAACTAAAATCTAAGTACCCCGTTGAGGAAACTTTTTCTTGCTCCTTTTCCGATGTCAGTAAAAGTTAATAATTGCATTACTTGTGGAAAGCAAATACCTCATAAAGATTTTCATTTGTACTGTATTCTTTGCCTAGGCCCTGACCACGATGTACCTTGCTGTCGGTTTTGTGCTTTATTTAATCAGCGCACTATCCATCGTCGACATATTTTTGTCTCTAAATATTTCGGTTCTCGGTTTAATTATCCAGAAATATCGTCGGTTAGCCATCCAACTACCGAGATTCCAAAAAAACTCAAAGATAAAGACAGAGACAGGCCTCCAAGATCCAAAACTGCCAATGACGCTTATCGTAAGCCAGTCGCCATTTCGCCGGTACTCAGTGAGGTGCTTTCGCAGCCCCTGATACCTGCTACTTCTGATTCGCAGGCCTCTACTGAGACCCATTCAGAGTCCGGTATGCAGCGAGATACTTCGACTATGGAACCCGGGGATGTCTCTACCTTGGATGGGTCTGAAGCCGCTTTGCAGGCACCGGCTTCTGAGGGAGTATTCAGGCCTACGGACTTGCATATTAAATCAACGCCTCCTTCATTACTAAGGCCTAAATCTCGATCCATCTTTTAAACACCAATGCCCAGGCCACATGCTCAGGCCTCTATGTCTAAAAAACAAATGATAAAAATAGTTGAAGATCTAATAACTCTAATCAGGGGTAGCCCCACCTTCCCCCCCAAGAGGCCTAAGGTTGAGCTTGATTATGAATCTTCTGATCAGGATTCTCTTTTTTCTGACTCTTCTAATGATCTGGATTTGTCCTTACCTACTTATGAGGATTCTGATGCAGAGGACTCTATTCCCTCTGCTCCCCCTCCTGAGGATTTCTCTTTTGGGGAAACCTTACATACTCTAAGGGATCATTTTCACTGGGAAAGCCAGGAATTTTCTGATTTAAAAAAGAGGCTTAGGGATTTCCTTCTCCTACCTCAGCATAGACCTTTAGCTATTCTTCCTGTACTAGACATTGTTGATGCTTTCTTGGAATCTAGTTTGGCCCCTGATTCCCTGCTCCCAGAAAACCTGACAGATACTGCAGGGTCCCTGAGTCCCACAAGTTCCTTTTCAAAAATCCTATTGCAGATCCAGAGACTGTTTCACAGGGGCCCAAGGGCATTAAGACTTCTACTGCTAAAAATCTTACTCCTTCTGCTAGAGACTCCAGGGTGCTGGATAGATGGGGTAAAAAGTTTTACACTTCTGCAACCTTGGCCATTAGAGCTTTAAACTGCCAGCAACATGTTATTGGACTGCTTAAACAGAAAATTATGTTGATTCCTGACTGTGTGGAAAATAAAGATTTACAGGATTTAATGCATTCTGCTGAACAAGTTGGAAAACATACTTTGCAATGTGGTTTTGATTCTTTAGAGGCCTCTTGCAGGGCTGCTGTTACTGGGTCTGTGCTTAGAAGGCATGCTTGACTTAAACAGCAATCTTTGCCTGATCATGTTAAAGCTAAATTGCTGGATGCTCCTCTAAATCAGGACCACCTATTTTGGCAACAAGGCTGAAGAAGTTCTTAAAAAGATGGAAGATAAAGCTAAATGTATGCAAACTCATAAATATTTTTTACAAGTTCAGCCTCCTAGATTTAGTAGGCACTGGCCTTCTAAGAATTGGTCCTTTCCAGCCCCTTCCAGGTCTTCTCAAGCCAAACCCAGATGCAGCAAAAACCCTAGGTTTCAGTCCCAGGGGACTCACAGAACTAAGCAGTGGGGGGCCTCCTCTTCCAAGTCTTGGGAATAACAAGACACCCCCCTATGGTAAACTGTCTCAATGACTTCCTTTTAAAATTTCCAAGCACTTATTAACTGACTGCCCCTTTGGGGTGAAAGATTGCTCTTCATGCAAGGAACTGGGAGCTCATTACCCAGGACAAATGGGTTTTAATCCCAGGGATACAGATTTCACTTCCACACGTTGCCAACGCCAAGTGGGTGGCCGGACCTACCCCCCCCCCAAATCAGTGGGCAGAGGCTCAAAAACAAGTACTTTCTCTCTTAAGCATGGGGGCTATTCAACTGGTACCAGAAGAGGAAAGGGGACAAGGTTTCTACTCCAGACTTTTCCTGGTACCCAGAAAAGACAAATCATGGCATCCAATCCTGGACCTGTCTACTCTAAACACCTTTCTGGGGATTCCAAAATTCAAGATGCTGACTCTTCACCAATTACTTCCTATGCTAGGCAAAGACGCCTGGTTGGCAACACTAGATTTAAAAGAAGCATACCTGTACATCCCAATCAGGGAATCTTGCAGAAGATACCTACACTTCAAAGCAGGCTACACGCACTATCAGTTCTCTGCACTGCCCTTTGGCTTATCTACTGTGCTCTGGGTATTCACAAAGTGCCTAGCTCCAGTTATTGCATTTTGCAGACAAAGAAGTATTCAAATATACCCACCCATACCTGGACGATTGTCTAATTCAGGCAGAAAGCAAGGACATACTTTTGAATCATCTGACATTTGTAAAAAGGGTTCTAACTTGCCTGGGGTACACCATAAACGAAAAGAAATCACAGCTGATACCCTGTCAACAAATTACATTCCTGGGAGCAAGCTTGAATACAACTTCCCAGATGGCTTACCTCACACCAGAAAAGCAAATTCATTTGACAACCTACTTCAAACATGTGGCCACAAAAACCCTGCTATCTGCAAGACAAATACTGCAAGCCTTGAGGTTCATGGCCTCCTGCATTCTTCTAATTCCATATGCAAGACTGCATATGAGGAAATGACAGTGGTATCTAAAAAGCCTATGGAGTCAACATTCTCACAGCCTAGGTACAATGATTCCTATCATACTTTGCCTACGCCTAGAGTTCCTTTGGTGGGCAGAGGCCTGCCACCAAAACAAGGGACTTCCTTTCACACCATCCTCTACCATCCAAACCCTAACAGCAGATGCATCAGACTATGCATGGAGGGGCTCACCTGGCATGGAAGTGCATTCAGGGCAAATGGAACCCAAGTCAAATGCACCTGCATATCAGTCAAAAAGAAATATTAGCTGTACAGAATGCTCTGACAGCCTTCAAGGACTACTTTCTTCCAGGACAATTAATGGTAAAGACGGACAACACCACGGTTATGTGGTACATAAACAAGCAGGAGGGTACACATTCTTACCCCCTCTGCAGACTAGCCATGGCATTGTGGAACACAGCCTTGAGCTACTAAGTGCACCTACAAGCTCAATTCCTGCCAGGAAAATTAAATACACTGGCAGATGGACTAAACAGAAACTTCATTGACCCACACAAGTGGAAACTGGAACCAATGATTTTCAACATGTTGACAAGCGAATAGGGGAGCCCAGACATAGACCTGTTTGCCTCCCCCCCAAAACTACCAATTGGACAAATTTTGCACAAGGACTCCCCACAAACAAGCCTGGAAAGTGGATGCTCTGTCCTTCAGCTGGAAAAACCTATCAGTCTGTGCCTTTCCCCCACTGCCTCTGCTTTCCAAAGTACTACTAAAAGTCAAACAGGACAAACCAAGGATGATTTTGATTGCTCCAGACTGGCCTCGCCAAAACCTAGTACCCCCTCCTGCGCAGTGTGTCATGGTTATTTCCATAGCACCTGCCTCAGACTCTTCCCTGCTGTCTCAGCAGGAGAACCAGATTCTGCACCCTCAGCTTCCAACACTGAACCTTGCAGCCTGGCTAATTACTTAAACTCTCTCTTACCGTCCCTCAGAAAACCTGTGATAGATGTCATCTTAGAAGCAATGAGGCCTAGTACTTGAAAATCTTATGCTGAAAAATGGAAAAGATTCTGTGCCTGGAACCAATCTCAAGGGATGAGCACAGAAGCGCCCAATTTACCTCAGATTTTACAATACTTAACTGAGATGCTTCACAAGGGCCTGTCTTTTTTCCTCCGTTAAAATCCACGCTTCAGTCATTTCAGCTCATTATAACACAGAACCTCCCTTCTTCTCTCATCCACTGCTCAGGCAGTACCTCAGAAGGGCCAAAAATTTGAGACCACCCAGGAGAGCTCCAACCCCAGCCTGGGACCTTAGCTTTGTATTGGAGAAACTCACTCTACCTCCTTTCGAGCCAGCTGCTACTGCAGACTTAAAATTTCTTTCTTGGAAAATAGCTTTCCTTTTAGCAATCACTTCAGCTAGAAGGGTATCTGAATTACAGGACCTTATGGCAGTGGAGCCTTTTATCATCATTCGTGCGGACAGGGTGCCACTCAGAACCAATCCATCCTTCATGCCCAAGGGTGGTATCCAGTGTGGCTCTTAATCAGTCCATTCATTTGCCAACCATCTTTCCCAATACACAGAACAAAGGGGAATGGATTCTGCATTCCTTGGATGTGCACAGACAACTTAGATTCTACTTGGACAGGACTAAACCTCAAAGAAAATCTGAACAACTGCTGGTAGCATTTGCTGCAGGGGCAGAGGGGAAGGCTATTTAAAAACAAACCATTTCTAAATGGATAAGCCATTGCATTCATTTCTGCTATGGAAAACCTCTCCTCCAGGGGATCAGACCTCACTTCACCAGGGCTGCATCTACTTCTACAGCCTTTCTCAGAGGTGTTCCTACCAGGGACATCCTAGAAGCTGCTAGCTGGAATTCTGTACATACCTTCACCAAGCATTATCATTTGCCAATTTTCTCTAAATCCAGAGCTGGCTTTGCCACTGCAGTCTTGCAGGGCCTTATAGCTGGCCCTAATGCTATCTAAACTCCTCCTCCCAACCATAGCTTTGGGAATCTACCCAAATGTAATGACTGCAACAGTGAAACACGAAGAACATAGTACAGTTGTATACACTTATCATAAATGTAGATGTTCAAGTGTATTCACTGTTGCAGTCCCAGTTACCCTCTCTCCTGCCCCCTAACTTCTTTTACTTCTACTTTCCTTTACTATGCTTAAAAGCCTTTTGGTGTATTTGCTTTTTTGTTGGAAGTATACCTTTGTGTTTTTATGTTTAATTGCTCCCCATTAGGGGGGCACCTGACGTCTGGGGCAAGAAAAACTGATGTAATGGCGTCGGCTGCATGTTTTATACCCCTGACAGCCTGACGTCATGGAAGAAGGGACAGCAACCGATGCAGGACCCAAGACTTTGTTAATCAGGCCGACTGAGGGCAACCTGCAAGCAGATTACCCAAATGTAATGACTGCAACAGTGAATACACTCAAACATTTACATTTATGGTAAGTGTACACAACTGTACTATTTCCTGACTGTTGTGGTGATGTAGTTATCGAAGGTGAGACCACTGTCCACCTGTGTCCCTAAGTCTCTTATCACACTTTCAGTGTTTAGTGTACTGCCACCTATGTGGTAATTCACGGGTACATGTTTTTTCCCAAAGGAGATAACTATACATTTCTTGGCAGTGAGCTTTGAGCCCATGGCTCTGGCACCAAGCATCTGTTTCTGTAAGCCCCTTTTGTGGAGTATCCACATCATTTGGGGATTCAATAATGGCTCCCAGTTTGCAGTCATCTGTGAACTTTGTTAGACAGAGTCTTTTAGTGTTGGCCTGTACTTCAGAGAAGTAGATGCCAAACAAGAGCAGTCCCAGCACTGAAACCTGAGGTGCTCCGCTTGTCTGGAGCTGGATTTAGTCAGCTACTTTTACAGTGCTGGTTCTGTCAGTAAGCCAATTGGCAACCCATCAAGTGATGTAGGGATTAATGCCCAGCTTAGTAAGTTTATCTATGATTCCAGAGTGGGGGATGGTGTCAAAGGCCTTGGCGAGGTCCAGATAGGCTGTGTAGACCACCTTACCCTCGTCCATGGCTCTGTAGACTGATTTGAAGAAGTCAGTCAGGTTCAGGAGACAAGATCGGCCCTTCATGTACCCAAACTGGGTGGAGTCCAGAGTTTGAAGGTTGCCAATGGAAATAGGTAAGAGACGTATTCCAACACTTTCCTACACTATTCTAGCTGACATCCATACCACCAAAAAAGGTCAGTAGTGAAAGGCCAACTAGTTAGGGTAGCCAGAATGGTAACCACAGAAGAAGGTTTCTATGCAGAATGCGAAGATTTGAGGGATATATTTCTGAGCAGAGGTTGCCCTGATTCCCTCATCATGCAACTGACACAAGAAGTACAAAACAAAAGAACTAGGGGACTATATAAGCCTATTTTAGATCAAAGTTATAGGCAAATATTGGTTAATGACATAACATCAAACAGTGAGGTAGATAGGTCAGAAAGATTTCACATGAAATACAGTTTTATTACAATATATAGTCTGAATGCATGGGACTTTAAGAACATCATTTCTAAGAACTGGAATTTATTACAGGGTGACACATTTATTGTGAACAAACTTCCAATTCCACCACAAATTATTTTTAAGAGAGGAAGGAATATGAAAAATATGTTGGAGACTCAAAGCACCAAATTACCTAGAAATCCAGGTATGGTAAAGTGTGTTACGTGTAACTATTGTAAGCAGATAGAAGTAGGACAAGAATATCAACTAAGAGACAGAAAATACTACACAAAGAAGAGATTTGATTGTCAGTCGAAAATGATAGTTTATGTAGATAGATGTCAACATTGTCCAGTATTCTATATGGGGAAAACTGGCTGAAAGTTGAGAGAGAGAGTGTACAGACACCTTTGGAATATAAGTAGGGGGAAACAACAAAATGCACTAGCAAGACACATTTCTGAATACCCATAACATAGGTTCAAGTTTAGAGCCATAGACCAAATTATAACAGATATTAGAGGAGGTTCAGACTCCCTTATTTTAGAAAGACTTGAACTTATGTGGCAGTTGCGTACAAATGCATGCCAACATCCTGGTAGCAATTAAATTTATTTTCTTTTGTGTGTTTTAAAATTAAATAGTCTAAGTATATAATATTTGTTTTTAATAGGTATATTTTCCATATTAAGTACATATATAAATGACATAATTTTTTTTACATCAGAAGTCTGTTTGAACAACAATGACATACATTTGGATAATTTTTGAAAAGAAAGGGTAGTAAGAGGTTAACTTAACCTGTGTAGAGGAAGGAGTGGTAATTGGTTCAGAGTGAACACATGTAAGTGGAGTGAATTTTAATTGCAGTGTAAAGTTGTATTATTTTATCTGAAGAAGTTCTTGCAATCTGCAGGACGAAAAGCGCTTCATTAAACAGCTGGTTGGTACTTTGTGGATTTATTGAGTGGAATTTTTACTTCAAGTTACTGCTGTGTGGATTTAACTGTGGACCCTGTAGCTGTTTGTTTCATTTAGGAATTGTTGGATGTTCTTCGTGTTTCACTGTTGCAGTCATTACATTTCGGTTACCTGCTTGCATTAGCCCTCAGTCGGCCTGATTAACAAAGTCTTGGGTCCCGTGTCGGTTGCTGTCCCTTCTTTCATGACATCAGGTCGTCAGGGGTATAAAACATGCAGCCAATGCCATTACACCAGTCTTTCTTGCCGTGCAGTGCCCGAAGCAGAAGCAGTTTGCAAGTGCCGGATGGCCGACTCCTGAAATTTTTGTTTTCGAGTTTCAGAACCGAAGTCTTCAATGAAAGCTAAGTACACCGTTGGGGAAACTTTTTCTTGCTCCTTACCGATGTCAGTAAAAGTTAATAATTGTATTACTTGTGGAAAGCAAATACTCACAAAGGTTTTAATTCGTAATGTATTCCTTGCCTAGGTCCTGACCATGACGTACCTTGCTGTCGGTTTTGTGTTTATTTAATCAGCGCACTATCCGTCTGTATATTTTCGCTTCTAAATATTTCGGTTCTCGGTTTAATTATCCAGAAATGTCGCCGCTTAGCCATCCGACTACTGGGATTCCAAAAAAAACACAAAGATAAAGACAGAGACAGGCCGCCGAGGTCCAAAGCTGCCAACGACGCTTCTCCTAAGCCAGTCGCCAGTTCGCCAGTACTCAGTGAGGCACTTTTGCAGCCCATGATACCCGCTACGTCTGACTCACAGGCCTCTACTGAGACACATTTGGAGTCCGGTATGCCGTGAGATGCTTCAACTGTGGAACCTGCTGATGTCTCTACCTTGGATGGGTCCGGAGCCCTGTAGCTGTTTTGTTTCATTTAGGAATTATTGGTTCTTTCTTGCTTTTTTGTCAAAGCGTGTGAAATAAAAACTAGGCATGTAACTGAAATAAAAACTAATGGGAGAAATGGGAGTGTACCTTGGACTCTGGCGGAAATAATATACCAGTAGACAGCCAAAGACATAATAATGGACAGAAGTGAGGCCTGTGATAGCAGGTATATGTGCTCTTTTATCAGCAACCTGTGGAAAGACACTTGGTAAGGCAGCAATGGCAAAGTACATGTACCACTGGAACCCTGGTGCAGAAATACAATATAAAGCCATGCACATACCGATGGATGTAGAAATGTTTCTAACAGCCTATATATGTGCACTTATATCTTACAAATACACATGCTTCCACAGTGATTCAGTAGCTCAGTCTGTTAAATGCGTTGCATGTGGGGCATTTTTCCACACACAGTCCTGGCTTCAAATCCAGTTTTGTGTTGCAGTGTAATTACATTATTGTAAAGTCAGCAAGTAATGCCCGAGTCATGCATTCATAATCCACACCGGTTACTGCAACTTAATGAATTGCTGCCCATTTTTGCAAGGCAAAGGCCTGCAGGTAGGGACACACTGCACATATCCGTATAGCCTACCTATATGTTGCCTACTACTCTGTTGCTGGCAGTGCTGCATAACAGACGTCCCTTAATCACATTCCTCGATTGGACTGTACAGGGTACCCTTACCCTGTCTCTGCTGTAATGGCAGGCCTGCCACAGCTGCCTCAATTACAGATACAGCTTGCTGTCCTCCAAAGTGTCCACACTCTCCCCCCCTGTGTGTGCTAAGCTGCAGCAGCAGCTGCAGCCTGTAGCATACACAGCTGTATGTAAAGGTAGCTGCTACACACCTACCATGCCTCCCAACCCCATAGAACAAGGGATCTGAACACAGCCATATGTAATGGGGGAGCAAAGGCCCACAGATAGGGACATGTGTAATGGTTTGCCCCTACAAAGATATTAAGTTGATAGAATAACAGCTATTGCATTAGCATGCATATTCTAATGAGTATGAAGTCTGACACCCAAATGTCTCTCTTTCCTTACTGACCTCAGCTCACAATGTTTGCCAGTGAACTGCCAGATGACCACAATGTCATGGGATACTGACCACACATATAAGGTGAAACTGTGGACATGCTGAATAAATCTGTACAGCTGACAGTTATAGTACCTACTTAACTAAGAACATATATATATATATATATATATATATATATATATATATATATAGATAAATATATATATATATATATATATATATATATATATATATATATATAAAATATTGCACTGTGATGGCATGTCATTGGCCAGTGATAGTGCAATTCTGCTGTTTTGGCCACAAGTAGTAATTATAAGCAACAGGTCTGCATGAGACTTAACTCACACAGAGTGTGTATTTCCAAAAGATTACCAGAAGCAAAGTTCAACAAAGGAGTATTGCATTCCCCCAGGTATGTAATATATTTCTCCATATAAAATGATGCAGGTGGGAGGATGGAGGTATGGGGAATAGAGATCACAACAGTAAGCCTGTCTTAGATCTGTGGTGATGACATGTCAGTGATACTCTGCTGTCATACACCTACAGACATGCCTCTCAACTGTCCCTGATTTTCAATCGCATCTTAGCTCTGTCCCTGTCAGTCCCTGTGGTTGGCTGCTGTATGAAAGCTAGTGGATTGCACATAATACATAGTGACAATAAATAAGGGTGAACACTCCTGTAACTTCAAACAATGTGCTGTAATTCACCTCCTCTCAGTCAGTTACTGTCTCAAATAAATAGTTGTAACGTTTTAAAAGTGTCCCTGAATGTTCTTGATGTATTCCGGTGACATTTTCCCTGTTTGGTTGACAGCTATGCCTAACATACCTGTCAACCTCTGACAGCAAGAAATCAGGACAAAGCCATAATTAATGGTGGGAGAAAGGCCCAAACTCAGCGACAGTGTTTAAATATTCCTTGTACAAAGTAAGAATGTGAATAGAATAACAGATATTACAGTAGCATACCTGTGTTCTGAAGGGTACGACATATGAAACTCATGTCTGTCTTTATTTTCTGACATCAACCATCAATGATTGGCCAAGCATCGTCACAAATCCACAGGTTTATGTGAAAATGACCAAGACTATGAGGCAAAAATCTTTGACATTCTACAAACATCTGTATAGTTGAGAGGTACAATGCCTACAGGGAACATATACTACAACCGGTATGCATTGTTTTCTCTCATTGTGGCACACTGGTGTTGCTGGATTGTTCCCATGTAGTTGTAATAACACACTGCTATTCGTCTGGCACTGGCCATATGACATATTAGTGGGAGTTTGCCTGTAGGGGACACATCACAGTAGATTGCAGTGCTAGGTGTAGGAATATACAGCAGAATCTGTCACAGCACACAGGGACATACTCCAGTATTGCCACTATCTTGGTGGTATCCACACACGTAGTGTATTGCCAGACTATGGGATATGACATATGAAGGGGCAGTGCATAGTGCAGGCCAATATAGGCGTGCTAGATTGCTACATAGAGGACATCCACGTATCTGGTTCTGTATTGTGTTCCCCTTTTGTTATCTTTCAGGAACCATGTATCGCAGAAGACATGCCCCCTTCTCACGTGCAGAGCATGACATAATACTGGATAGATTGAGACAGGGTCATCAGATCTTGTTGTCCAAGGGGAGGCATAATCATGAACAGTAGGCAGCATTGTGGGTAAACCTTGTGTGGGATGTCAAACAGATTGGCCAACAGGACAGGCTAGGACCTATGAGCAGGTCCAACACCGGGCCACAGATATGCTGAATGCTGCATGACAAAGGGCAGCTGCTGTTACCAGGCATTGTACTACCACTGGTGAAGGGTGTGCGATGAAACAACCACTGTCAGCCACAGTAGAATTCCTGCTGAACCTAGGAACACCTGATTACTCCCTGGCATTCATCAGAAGATACATCGTGGAGGTGCGTGTCACAGTCTCCACAACAGAGGAGCATCCAGGTAAGCTTACTGTGCTCCCCAGTCTAATTCTGTATCAGTCATTGTGGCAGGCTGTACATACCAGTACATGGGTGTCATGTCTGTCTGCACTGGTGGGGTTGGGGTTTATGCACAGTTGTGCACACATACTCAGAATATCAGCAATATAGCCATTATCAAAGTAGCTACACTACATGTGGATATATGCACATATTACCTTGTGGTGCTGGAACATTTGGTGGTACTGACAATACCTCTCCCTCACCTTTTCATGGGTCCATCAGGTGTGGCCCAAATCCGTGGTCCTGTACTTGGTAAGTGTGACATATCATATTTACCCTTTGAAAGTTAAGGGCTGCCGTATTATCCTATGTATAAATGTTGTGCTTAGCCATATTAGAATATGTAGTGTAATAATTATAACCAGCAGCCCAAGAGGTAAATCTTCCGTTGCTAAAGGATAACTGGCAAAAATAAAATATATACACAAGCAACAGAAAGAACCAGGCAGAATCCAGGCAAGAGGCAAAAGCATAAGAGTCAGTAATGCTGTGTAAAAGCACAAGAGTCAGTAATGCTGTGTAAAAGCACAAAAGTCAGAATGGTGGTCAAAAGGAATGCTGTATAAAATCATTCATCTTTCATCAAAAAGCGAAAGCGCTTTCCGATTTTTTATTAAACCTGTGGATTGTTTTTATTACTTGAAGACTTCTTGCTTGGTTTTTGGACTCCTTGCCATGATGAAAGATGAATGATTTTACACAGCATTCCTGACTTTTGTGCTTTTACACAGCATTACTGACTCTTGTGCTTTTACACAGCATTACTGACTCTTGTGCTTTTACACAGCATTACTGACTCTTGTGCTTTTACACAGCATTCCTGACTCTTGTGCTTTTACACAGCATTCCTGACTCTTGTGCTTTTACACAGCATTCCTGACTCTTGTGCTTTTACACAGCATTACTGACTCTTGTGCTTTTACACAGCATTACTGACTCTTGTGCTTTTACACAGCATTACTGACTCTTGTGCTTGTGCTTCTTGCCTGGATTCTGCCTGGTTCTTTCCGTTGCTTGTGTATATATTTTATTTTTGCCATATTAGAATGTGTATGTTCCGTTCTGGAACAGTCCACTACAGTTCATAGACCCGGTAATCACAGGTGTGTATTTCAGTGAACATCAACACATTTGCACTAATAGTTATGAGTGGCTACACAGCCTGGTATACATGAGGCAATTACTCCAAGATGGCTGTTCATACACAAACGGAGATGGTACATACCTGAGGCAGTGACACTAGTACTGTGGACATCATTTTCAAGGTAGGTGTACTGGGCTTTATGTGTAGTTCTATCACGTATAGTGTCATATTGCGTACCTTACAGGCAGATTCTACTGGCAAGTATAACTGGATGTGGCTGACATATATGCTATCAAGGCCTGGACTTGTCTGTGTATGTCAGTGTGAGGTTGTCTGTTGTGCATGGCAGCGGAGATGGAGATGTGGGACTGGCAATGCAGTTGTGGAACCTCATTTGTATGGCTCTGCGTGGATTACCATACATAACTAGTGCAGGTAGTAATGTACTGCTTTTGTCTTGCTTCACACATGTGAATGGGGGGGGGGTTGGCTTCTGTCCCCCTCACAACTGATGTCAGTGTCCCATCAGACTGTGATGATCATGGTGGCCATAGTGAGGCACAGGTGGGGTTGTTGGGGCTGAATCTGTCCCAGAGGTTGACATCCTTCTTCTGCCTACATTGCCACCTCACACAGACAGTATGTCCACACATACCCAGTCCCTAGAGGCCAGGGATATTGGACAGTCCGAGTGTGGCAGCATTGAACAGGACAGAGTGGCAAGTATGGCATCAGTGAGTCTAGACACTGACCATAGCCAGAGAGCTGGCAAGGTCCCACACAGGCAGATTGGCAGGGGTCCTCATAGGAGGACTGCTGTCCATCCACCTCCTGATGCAGGTGTCACATCACAGGTCACTCAGCACATTTCAGGCCCTCATGGAGGCACAAGCACATTACTGAACACAACACCAGATGGATGCTTAGGGCTATGGACTCAGCACAGTCTGACATCTATAACTGCCTCTACTGCATTGGGGATACCCTGGATTAGTTCACTGATGCAGTGGACAGACGGTGGACTTGAGGCAGTGTCTGTCTTAGACCACACATTGTCTGTGCTGGAACATCTGATTGGAGTTGGGCGTCGGACATGTGGATGTAGGTCAGTGACACCATCTGCTAAGATTCCACGTGGCTTTTGGCAGTCACACTCCCATAGTGGCAGTACCTGCAGCGCTACAGTGGGAAGTGTGCTGTCCACACCATGATGTGACAAGTCATGGACACGTGGTCCTGGGTGGTGCCATGGGGGACACAGCCCCAGCAGACAGTGGTAACCATCAGTACTAGCATTGCATCTGACATTGGGCATGGTGGAGCCAGTGCTACTCCTGGTAGAGACCGTTCATGTCCGGAGATGGTGAACTGTCCACTCTACATTGTACGGTCCACAGCTGTCCAACATACACATGTGTAGGGTTAGCACTAGGCTTGACTGTGTACATGCACACACTCAGACACCACTGTCACATGCAGGTCACCAACAGACACACACAGCACCTCTCCATGGCCCATTTAACCTGCACCAATTCCTGATTCACACACATGCTGTCAACAGTTTGGCACAGCCTAGGCCTCCAGCACACCCACACCACACCCTGTGCATGTGATGATACCTGTGCCACATCCCTGCCAAATGTGACATTGATGCAGGGAAAGCAAATATGTGTCTGCACAGGGTGACTATATTACTTGACATGTATTTGTGTAGTGGAGAATTGTTTTGCCATGCAACTTATTGTGGGCCACAACAGGTACTGTAAGCTGGCATATCTCATGACTACACATCACAATTTGTGTTTCTTTGTTGCATGATGTTGGACTGCTGGTAGTGTTATAGAATGATAGGTGTGTCATGGACCTGTGTATGTTTCTGTTGCAGGAGGATGAGGGGATAAAGTATGGACCCATGGCATCAGTACAGCAACACAGGATGGCATAGCAGCACAGCAGAGGTATGACAGCAAGTTACAGCAGTATACGTGCATGGCTCCCTAGATGCATATGTGCAGAACAGTCTATCAAGGGCAACGGGGGAAGTCAGTGTAATCATGCAGTCATACTTTGTGATGAGGTCTGCTACCCTTGATGTGTGTCACATGAGGTTTTCTATACTTACAACTCTACAAGGTGTGATGGAGTTGAAACATCTACAGATATCCAGTATCCAGGTCAGACAGGTGGCGGACATCAGTTATGATTACGTAGAGGAGGGCAGTTTAGGGCCAGCAGCTTGTTACAGGGCCATAAAATGCATAACCATTGCATAAGGAGAGTCTGTAGGGGCATGTCTGGAGTGCTGCATAGGCATATATTTATACACATACACCAACACAGAGTTGACTAATGTGAGATACCTATCTATTAGTACATACTATATCTTTCAGTATTTATCAAATGTGCCACAGAGTTTATCGAATGTTAGACTCTCAGATATTGCCCTTAAGGTGGATGACATCAGCAGGCCTTGTAGAGGAGGGCAATATAGAGGCCAGTAGCTAGTCAAAGGGCCATAAAATGCTTAACCATTGCATATGGGTATGTCTTTAGCACTGCAAGAGGATATATTTATACACACACAAGAGTTGGCTGATGACAGATTAGAACCCCTACCTATGTAGTAGTATACACTTTAGCTTGCAGCATTTATTGCACGTGTGCCACAGGTTATATCTATTGTATGTGTGAATGCAGGTGCGGCACTTGTGGAGTATGCAAAGTAGCCTTGTGTTCGACAGCCATGTGTGGATTGCAGAGTGATATTGCTTGGTACTATTATTGTATCTAGTGTCCTTGGAGTGGGATACCTGTTACTATTCCTGCTCTGTGTGTGCAGTTACCTGTATGGCCATATGTGGCTGGTTGCAGTTAGATGGGCAGACATGCGCTAGGGACAATATGGCTTGGCCAAGGCATACATTGCAGCCGTTGTACAACACATGCTCACATTTGTTTGTCTACAAGGATACATTTTGCAGACACAGGGGTTCTGTGGGTGTGGGTGAGTAGATCATGTACTGTTGTGGCCTTGCTCTGGTTCCATTATACAACTGTTGTAATGTGTAAGTGCAGGTAACCTCAGCAGTCCAAGGGTATGTGGGGACATTCGTACATCCCCACACATACATAAATAAATAAATTTACACACACACATCTATATATCTATATATCTATATATCTATATCTATATCTATATCTATATATATATATATATATATGTGTGTGTGTGTGTGTGTGTTTGTGTACATGTATAACAGGGTTGTCTCTTTAAATGTCGCTGTGTGTGTATGTTATGTATCATTCTAATTTTTATAACTATATATATATATATATTATATATGTATATATATATATATATATATATATATATATATTGGTATCATATGTACATGTGACACACACTGGTAGATATACAAATGATGTCGGAGGGAGATAGAGACAGACAGGTATGCACACGTAGCTGGTCTTTGTGAGGATGCGATACCAGACTTGTGCTCAAGTTAACTAAGTGTAGGAGCATGCCCAATGTCACTGTTAGTACTTACAAGGTGACTCCAGGCCAGAGCTACCTGTTCTCTGGTCTGTGATTTTGTGTAGTGCAGACATTGGCTGCTGCACCTGTTTTCACAGTACAGCACCTCCCTGAAATTGTCCAAGGTATTCCCTGGCTGTGTGCTCTGCTTAATATGTGATTGGGGTACATGATGTAACACCACACACACGGTTGACAGCCTGCATACCTCTCATCTCACTGTACAACATTTTGCAGATTGTCCAGCATTTCACCCCATATGTCTGATCTTTTCCTCTTACATTTGTGGTTTTCTGGTAGAATATTGTAAAATGCAGTCACTGAATTGTAGTAACTACTGACACATTTAAGTGATGGCCTTTAAATCCTGCAGCTAATCTGTTCTGTTTTAACCTGCTGTTATACTAGTCACCTTCTAGGTTAATCAGAGCATGTGCAATGTCTGTATGTAGTTGTGGCCCTTTGTCCCCCACTCATTTTTTCTGGCTTTCTCCAGCTTTCATGCAGTAACAGATTGAGGGGTATGACAGTCTGGATATACCACCATACGAGTATCTCACATGCAAAAGATGTAGATGCTGCCAGATTCAGACCATCAACACCATCACCCATGCTAATGTCCCTAGTCCACACAGGCCGCCAGAGAGAAAAGGATCATTCCTCACACTATCAACTGCATACAGACATACATTTTCACCCCTGTGTTACGTGGAAAAATACATGTGTCCAGGTTCTGTGTCACAGCCCTGGAATTGTCTGGTCTGCTGATGTATCATTGCAGTCTTGCTGTTGGAGTAGTTGTCTGGGAACAATGATGTGTTAGGGGTGGGGGACGACCAGCCCATGCTATGCTGGCATAGGCAGTTGTGCGACTATCCTTTGACCCCACTGTTTGGCATCTCTCTTTAATAATGTAGTGAATATTCCAGCCATGTGGCCTATTGAATATTATGGAGCACAAACTATTGGACAGAGTACCTGTTGTCCCAAGTGGCTATTAGATCTCTCCAAGTAGCCCAGTTGCCCACTATATTCCCTTGCATACATGTGTCAGGTCCATACATACGCTACCATATTCTAGTACCCCTTAAAGTGGTGTAGAGGTGAGTGACTTAGTGACTCAACTCAGACCCAGAACCAACAGAGGGGAACCCATCCTGATGGAAACAAAGGTATGTGTAGCCCTTAGAATACTAGCTACAGGTACTTTCCAAAGACCAACTGGGAACATGATGGGGTTCTCGCAGGCATGAGCATCCAGGGTACTCCACCAGTTCCTGGATGCCATCCTACCACATGCATCACCTCTGAGGCGAAGGCCAGCAATATGCAGCACTTCTACCATGTAGCACACTACCCTGAGGTACTGGGTGCCATAGATTGCACTCATGTACACATCAGGTTACCACGCAGTGAGGAGAGTAGAATCTTCATCAACCGCAAGGGGTATCACTCCATCAACTACCAGGTCATGTGCAATGTCCAGGGCATTATCATGATTGTGTGTACTGGCAGCCCTGGCAATTATCACAACTCCCATATCTGACATGCATCACAGCTCTACCAGATATTTGCTGGGGGGGGGGGGCATCCCACATGGCCATTTACTGGGGGATGCTGGCTATGCACCGGCCATGGATGATGACACCCATCAGAAATGCACACACGCCTAACAAATAATACCATAATGAGGCACCCGCACAAACTAGGAACATCATAGTGTGCGTCTTTGGGCTGCTGAAGTCACAGTTCCAGTGCCTAGCTATATCTGATGGAGCCTTGCAGTATACTCCAGCCACATGTTAACAGATATTTACAGTATGTGCTATGCTACACAATCTGATCCTGTGGAAACAGATGCAGTAGTATCAGCAAAAGAAAGGGATACACAGCCCCCACCAGTGCCTAGGTCACCACAGCCACACTCACAGCAGGTCTCTGTGGTGGAACCCCCTGATGATGTCCCTGTAGGCAGACATAGGTGTGCCCAATATGCTCTGGCTTTGGCTAAGAGGCAACACATAGCACATTCATTGACAACCTAGGGCCCTAGGGACTTGCACCTTATGTCGACTCGCATACAGATAGTAAAATTTTTGATGCCAGGCAACCCACACAACCTGTACCTAACCATGTAATGGCTGTGTACTGCTTGCATCAAACAGAGTCAGCTCTGAACTACAGTTCTGCCAACTGCTACATTCACAAGGTAAGTCTCTAACCTACACACTACTTGTAAGGATAACTGTAATATAGTATCGTATATTTGGATGTGCTGCAGGTGTGCGAGGAAATATAGCGGGCTATGTGGACAGAAGTAGCATCCACATGGGACTACAGATACCCAGCCCAATAGTTTGTGTGTCCTCATAATCACTAGGCCTCATGGTTGGCATATTCATTACAGCAGACAAGGGAGATGTGAAACATTGGGTTCACATGATATTTGCACTACTGTCTATCCCAACAGAACATGTGCTGTTGTTTCCCCACCCCCAATACAGCAGTGTTCCCATATAATGCTGTAACACTAAGTCAGCATTGGTATATTAGCACACCAGGCAATCTCATGGCTGTAACATAGAACTCGAGCACACATTGTATGTATCACATAATGCAGGAATAACAACGTACATATTTATCCTGTTGATTCTGTGATGAACGACTCCTCTCTGTCTGGCAACCTGTGCAGCTCAGTGGACTATGGAAGTTATCATGGGTGTTGGTGTTGATGCTTCTTATCTGGAAGTATACACATCTTTTGCACGTGAGGTATTATGTCAGTGTTGTCACAGACTGTCAGTCTATGTGTGGTGTAACATTATGAACCTCAGTCATGTATTAAGTACAGCAGACAGCTGGGGAATGCTGTGGACATTTTGAGTGAAGTGCAGTCCTGCAGAAACTGTGGTAGATGTCATTGTGTCTTTAACACACAAAATCCTGGACTGGAGTACAGGTAGGTCTGGCCTGGAGTCACCTTATAAGTACTGACAGCCACACTGGGCATGCTCAAACACTTAGGGCACCAGAACTGTGCTCATTTTAACTGTCATCAAAATGGCCTGTGATGTATAGATATGTCTATACATACTGTATACATGCAGACATATACGTACACATATCAGTCCGTCGCTATCTCTCTCACACACATAGTATATCTATTGCTATGTAGTGTCAAATAAATATATACGTATTTATTTTATTTATTTATTTATTGACATTTCTTAACTGGGTTGGTTCAGCTGGGCTTGTAGCCCATTTTCAATGGAGACCTGAGAAGAAAAGCTCCAAAAAGCAGTTTACAGAGAATCAAACATTTGAGTCAAAATATGGTCAAAATCAGTTATACAAGAATGTTAGAGAGACAAAGCAGAAATGCAAACACGCAATATATACACATCAATATTTTAACAGACTAAAAGTATATATTTACATATTTACAAAAAAAATTAAGTCCAACAGTATTGATTTTAGAGTTTAATAAGTATCCACAATAGTGGAGTACTTAGCTGTATGTGGAGGGACTGAAAAGGTATATAGTAGGGTTGTGGGGGAGCTTAGGTAGGGGCTTGACAAGGACATAATTTGGAGATGAGTAGATGAAGTTTGAGTTTTTCTTTAAAGTGGGATGGGTGAATGATTGAACAAATGTCTCTTGGGAGTTTGTTCCAGGCTTGGGCGATGGAGTGTTTTGATGACAGGGCATATACTGATGTATATTGATATATATATATATATATATATATATATATATATATATATATATATATATATATATATAAATGATACATCTACTCTGCCCATATATCTAATAATGGTGAGTAAATCTGAAATATCACACATCCAAAATTTTGCTCAAAGTATCCAAACTAAGGGTACAACAGTACATAAAACATTTACCTACAGACCCCTGTCCTTACTGGATGTCACCACATAGATAGACACAGGTGATCAGGTGCTGTAATGTATAAAGTTGTCAATGCATGCATGGACAGGGCACATTGTTCCTGCCCACAGATTTGCCTATCTAACTGCAAGCAGCCACATATGGCCATACTGGTAACTGTGTACACACATAGCTAGGATAATAACAGTTATCTCACTGCTAGGATGCTAGATGCAGAGAACAGTACAAATGGATATCACTCTGCAGGCCACAGATGCTGTTCAACACAAGCCTAGTTTGTCTAATCCCCAAGTACTGTGTCTGAAAGTACATCTAGAACAGCCTTAACCTGTGGTGTGTGCAGTAAGTACTGTGAGCTGTGAGCTATAGTGTATAACACTAGATACATAGGGATTCTAATCTCACTGCAGGTAACTTGGTATGTGTGTCTACATGTATTTGTGTGTGTGTATCCCCCTGCAAAATAACAGATATGCCCTCAAGGGCTATCCACCTGCAATGGTTATGCACCTTTCGGCCCTGTAACTTGCTACTGGCTTCCAAACTGCCCTCTTCTACAAGGCTTGCTGATGTCATCCATCTTAAGATTACCACACTACCTATGCTGCAGTGATGCCAGTCACCAGTGAAGTTCAACATCCTCCATTATTGGCATACCCCTTCTAGCTATTCCCTATCTGCTGTCACAGCCACTGTCACTGACCTCTGACTGTGTACTTTACCAGGTGATTGTATATTAGGAACTGTCACAGAATCCCACACAAAACCAACAGTATTCCAGGATGGCCTAAGACACAGTCAGTTGTTGTCTGACCCACTGACAAAGAGTAAATGCCAATGACTGCACAATACTATCCTGTGGGAAATCATCCATCCCTAAAAAATAATATAGTGCCCGCACACCACACACAGTTGAGCCATTACACATGGAGTTATGGACAGACAATAATACAGCCTTTACTGGTCGGTAAGATGTGGGGATGCATTCACTGTTGCCCAACCTACACCTACAGGTTTGGGATGTCAGTCTCAGACTGTCACTGCTATACTGAATGCGGCAGTCATCACACCTATCATTGTGTACAATAGCATGCTAGCCATGTCACTACACAGGCATATCGTACAACTGTAGCAGCCACATGGTACACCAGTACACAGTGTAGATAACATGTCTTATGGAGTACGTGTTATGACCATACATGTGTAGTCTGTCTCATACATGCATTAAAGGGGATGTGTATGGCTCCATACAGAGAAGTGTCAGATCCCACTGTGTACCTCCCACGTATCCATGACAGGACTAACACGTCTCACCTGTTTTACACACCTACAATATCACCATGGTATACATAATACATGCTGGAGAGACAGGTATGTAACGCAGAGAGAACACCCTACACGAAACAGGCCCCCCCCCCCATACCTGTAAAGCACACATCTGCTGTGGCACACATCATGTGCAGGTTACACAATGGGAAGCAGAACATAACAATCATAACTGGTGTCGGGTAACTTGTACTGGGCACAGGATATTTGTAGATGGGTCATCTCCATCAACACAGCTTTTAGATTTGTTAGTTCCCAATACCCTGGTGACACCTATCAAGGGTGAAACAAGCAGCTCAAAACCAGAAAAAAATACGTGAATAGCCAGCCACAGATCCCAGTAGCTCGAGCAGGAATAATCCAATAAAGTAAATCCACGGAGATCCACTACCTATCAAGGGTAGCAGACCTTATCACAGATTAAGGATGCTTGAGTACACTGAATGCCACCATTGTCCTTGTCAGCCTGTAATACACATATGAACCTATTGAGCCATGCACTTAGTGCTCAACCTTGCTGAAGACATATGTCTGCTGTACTGACATGCCATCCTGTGCTGCTTTATTGCCCATGTGTATCCATAGGTTATCCAACAGACTCATGAACAGAAACATAAACAGATCCATGACACAGCTGTCATTTTGTAACTATACAGCCACTGCAACATCATACAACATAAGGTACACAAGTATATGCTCACTAATATAGTCACCTTGTGCATCAGACACGTAGCTTCATTTCCCTGCATCAATGGCGAAGATGACAGGGATGTGGCACAGTATCATCAATTGCACAGGGTATTGTGTGGGGGTGCAAAGAGGCCTAAGTTGGCCCAAACAGTTGACAGCATGTGTGTGAGCTAGGAAGGGAAGCAAGTAAGATGGGCCATAGAAAGGTGATGTTCTTGGTGTTTCACTGTTGCAGTCATTACATTTGGGTTATCTGCTTGCAGGTAGCCCTCAGTCGGCCTGATTAAGGGAAGCAAGTAAGATGGGCCATAGAAAGGTGTTGCACTGGCACTTCCATGCCAAATGTCAGATGCAGTGCTAGTACGTGATAGTGACTGCTGTCTGGTGGGACTGTGTACCCCATGGGACCACCCGGGACCATGATCCCATGGCCTACCACATACTGATGTGGACAGCACACTTCCGTCTGTAGTGCTGGATATACTGCCGCTACGGGAGGCATGATTGTGCATGGCCATGTAGACTCTTAGCAGATGGGGTTGCTAACCTACGTCCATGAGTCTGATGCTCAACTCCAGCCACACATTCCAGCACAGACAATGTGCAGTCGAAGGGGTCTACCTGACATTGCCGGCACTCCAGAATGCCAACAACCATATGGCTGACACCGTATGATTGACATTCGGAATGCCGACAATGCGGAACCGGCATCTCACTATAGTGCGGAATGGAAAGATTTCCATTCCTGCACTGCAGTGCGATCTCGGAATTGGTATATTAAAGTTATGGGGTGGGTGGCGGAGCCCTCCATAGGGGGTGCAGGAGGATGTAGCCCCCCTTCTAGCAGTTGAAAGGGAATTTTCTGTTCTTTTTTATGGTTTTATTCTGATGTCAAGATTTTGGCTTTCAGTGATATGGTGTCGGCCATGTGGTTGTCGGTGTTACGAGCTTTCGATCTTGTCAGGTCGATCCGGTCCAAGGCATCCCACCTCCTGTCCACTACATCAGTGAATCGATCCAGGGTGTCCCCAATGCAGTGGAGACAGTCACAGATGTCAGACCATGCTTCATCCAGAGCCCTAAGCATACGTCTGGTGTTGCATTCAGAATGTACCTGTGCCTCCATGATGGCCCGAAACGTGCACTGAGTGACCAGTGATGTGACACCTGCAACAGGTGGTGGATGGACAGCAGGCCTCCTACAAGCACCCTTATCCAATCCACCTGTGTGGGACCTCACCAGCTCTCTGGCTATGGCCAGTGTCTACACTCACTGGAACTATAGTTGCCACACTTTCCTGTTCAATGTCCCCAGCTTCTAACTGTCCAATATCTGTGGCCTCCATAGACTGGGTATGTTGTGGGCATACTGACTGTGTGCAGTGACAATGGGGGCAGAAGAGGGATGTCAACCTCTGGGACAGATTCAGCCTCAACACCCTACCTGTGCCTCACTGTGGCCACCATAATCAGCATTTGAAGAGACACTGACATCAGGCTATGTAGGAGAGAGAGGCCAACACACCCCCCCCCCCCGTCACCTGTGATGAGAAAGAAAAAAGCAGTACATTAAAACCTGCACTATTACGAATGAAAAATCAACCAAGACTCATAATAATGAAGGCCCACAACTGGATTAGTGGTCAAACATGTTTCTTCTCTGCTTTCGTCCACAAAAGACCTTCACCGAACAACATACACATTCAACTCAAGACCATTATAACAATCATTTCAAGTAAATCAAGTAAAACTTGACAAGTAAAATTAAACTTTTAATTAATCAATATGCAACTATACGTTATAAAACAACACATAAAAACCTAGTACACCTATCTTACAAAATATGCAGATACTCATGGGTCACTGCCTTTTTTATGTACCTTCAACCTTTTGTTTTTTTGAAAGCATTTTAGATTAATTGCCTCATGTAAATTAGGAGGCTTATCTGCTCTTAACTGTAACTGCTAAAGTGTTTCTTTTTTGTTCAGCTACACTCCTGTGATTACCCCCTCTAACATTATTAGGTACCTATTCCAGAATGGAAAATAGAAACATTCTACTGTGTGTTCACACAAAATTATGTTTGCATAGGGCATTATTCTGGCCCTTAACTTTAATAGAATATAAATATTCCTTAACAAAATATTGTCATGCTTATCAGGAGCAGGACCACAGCCTTGAGCAGTACGTGATGGACTTGTGAAAGGTTGAGAGAGAGGTAATGTCAGTACCACTGTATGTTACAGTACAACAAGGTAATACATCCATATATCTCATATTTACTGTAGCTACTGTGTTATTGTATTGGTCACATTCTGAGTATGAGAGTAAAACTGAAGTTAAACCCTCCCCCCAAAGAAGTGTGTACAGCCTGACACAATGACTGCTACAGTATTACAGTGCTGATCAAAGTACGCCTACCTGCACACTCCTCTGCTGTGGAAATTGTGACACCCACATCCACTATGTATGGTGTGATGGGATGCCTGGGAGCTGTCGTGTGTGGCTAGATTCATCAGGAATTCCTCCATGGCTAAGAGTTGTTGTTCCATTGCAGGCCCTCCACTGGTGATGGCATGATCCCTGGTGACATCTGTTGCCCTTTATCGTGCTGTATTGATCATGTCCGTTGCCTGGTGTCGGACCTGCTCATATGTCCTACCCTGATGGCCCATGCTATTCACATCATAGACAAGGTCTGCCCACAATGCAACCCACTGTTCTCTGTTATGCCTCCCCCTGAAAGTAGGATGTGGTGATGTTGCCTTAGTCCTTCAAGGATTACTTCATTCTCTGCAACCGAGAATGGTGCATGGCATCTGCGGTGCATGATACCTGGAAGACAACAAAAGGGGAACACGCTACAGGATCAGACACATTGAAGTACACTATGTAGAGATACATCACGGACAAAATGGCTGGCACTATTCACTACATGCTCACACATCATACTCAACAGTGTGCAAACATACTAAGTGTGTGGAAACAACTGAGATAGTAGCAATACTCAGGTATTCCCAAGTGTGCCATGACAGATACTGCTGTTTGATGATACACCCAGCACTCACATCTATTGTGGTGTGTCCCCGAAGTGCAACCACCAGATAATATGTCATAAGACCAGTGTCAAACAAATAGTGTGCTATTACAACCACTATAAAGGGACAGTCCAACAACAGCAGTGTGCCACACTGACAAAAGGCAATGCACACTCAATGTATTGTATGCCCCCTGTAGGTTTAAGACAGCAGGATATCAATGACATGTCATTATCACAGGTCTAAGACAGACGTAATGCTGTAATTCCTACTCCCCATGGGTCTGTTCACCCATGTGCATCCTGTGTACACAATAACATTTACATACCTGATGAAGTGCATTACTCCTCTGTTGATATGTGCTACTACTGTGTTTTCAAAGGTGTTCTCTGTGTGAGTAAAGTCTTATACAGAATAGTTCTCCATAGCCAGCTGCTTGCTTTTTTACCATGCTTCTCATCAGCAGATGATTTCCTCTTAACCAATCTGTGGGCCCAAAATGCTAATTTAGATCAACACAGCTGTGCAATATATAAGGCCTTCATGTAGATTAAAGCCCTCTTCTTAGATGTTGTGATGGACACATTACTGGGGTGAGGAGACTACATTGTCGCAGAGGGTAGGGTCTGTAGCAGATAACTTCACATAGAGATGTGTGTGCTACAGGCTACAGCTGCTGCTGCAGGTAATAGACATAGGCAGAGAGTGTGAACACTTTGGAGGATAACAAGCTGTAGGAGTAACTGTAGGAGCTGTCAGCCTTGTTGTAGAGGCAGAGCCAGAATGAGGGTACCCTTTACACTCCAAATAAGGCATGTGTTTAAGGTAAGTATGTTAGGTAATGGTATCACTAACAGAGTACTAGACAATGTGTTTGTTGTGTCTATGGGCAACATAGAGGATAAATATAACATTATGTCCACCATTTGGGTGACTATCAGGCCATGTGTTAGTCTGCCGGTAATTTGGAGCATGTATGAGGGCAGTCCATGTTACAAACAGGTACTTCAAATGCATATGTTAGGTGTGCAGCTGTGCTAATTGACACTGTGAGTTTGAAAGTATTGTGTGGTGCTGTCTGTTAGTGGCCCTCATTTGCAGTGCCTGAGTTGAATTTCTCTGTGAATGCATATTAATGCATGATGTGACACTTTGTGCACTTATACTTTTGCTCTAGGGATATGTGAAGTGTGTTCCTACCTGCAGGCCTGTGACTTCCATCAGTGAAAAGCAGACATTTCATTTGAAATGCATTGTGTGGATAAAGAGTGTATGAGTCCGTCATTAATTGCTGGCTTCACAATGTCATTTAATTGGTACACACCACTGGATTTAATTCCAGGACTGTGTGTGGTAAGATGTACTATTTCCAAGGCATTTAACATACTGAGCTACTGAGTCACTGCTGCAGCAGGTGTATTTACAAGATATATGTGCATGCATACAGGTTGTGACAAACATTTTCTACATCCATCAGTATGTGGATCGGTTTTATACATATGTATTTTTGCACCAGGGTTCCAGCTGAACATGCATTTTGCCACTAATGCCTTGTCAGGTGTCTTTCTACATGTTCTTGATAAAAGGGCACATTTACCTGCTATCACAAGCCTTGCTTACATCCATTATAACGTCTTTGGCTGTCTAGTCATGAAATATTGCATCAGAGTCCAAGATACACTCCCCCTTTTTTCCATTACTTTATATTCTTATTTGCACGGTGTGCAGCTTTGCTCAAACACACCTAATGACTGTAACTGACAATTACTATATTTTGTAGAGCAGAGTGAGATAAAATTCTTCAATAATTCCAAACAAATTTTCCAGGTGCACAGAGTGAACTGAAGTCCTTTAATGATTCCAAGCAATTTCAAGATATACAAGTACAACCTTTCACCCAGAGGGCTTCCTCAGGCACATAAATCAACAAATGATAGTACATTGTTTAAATACAGTGTAAAAATCACATGTCTAAGTTAGTAGGCAATTAAAAGTCAGTTTATCTAAAGTAGAAGTACCACGAAACAACATTGTTATGGCATATTATGATACAATCTTGTAACTATACATTTAAAAATTATATTTATTAATGCATATCCTTATGTATAAGAACCACATTGATAAAAACAGCCATTAGTATGCATAACAATTTAATTAATAAAAGTCACATTAATAAGCATGTCTGTGTATGCAGATATATATATATATATATATATATATATATATATATATATATATATATATATATATACAGGGTATATATCATGTCAGCGAAACGGCATTACAGCGAATGCCATTTCGCTGACACACATAGACAGAAATCGAAAAAAGAGCAAAAGCGCAGATCAGCGGTTTCTTTCCCAGGGAAAGAAATTGCTTGGCCTAAGCTATGACATTGCCCTTTACCCCACTGCAGTACAATCTCAGAGTTGGTATATTTAGTTGGGGGGTATAAGGGGCACAGCCCCCCACATTGGAGGGTATGGGGGGGTGAGGCCCTAATGTTTTAAGTGGTGTGTTATGTTTTGTTGGTTCACCGATTTTTTCCATGGGACAAAAATCAGTGAACTGGTGTTTCGCTCTTTTCAGATTTCGGTCTATATGTGTCGGCGAAATGGCATTTGCTGTAATACCGTTTTGCTGACATAGTATAGACCCATATATATATATATATATATATATATAAATATATATATATGTGTGTGTGTGTATATATATATATATATATATATATATATGTATATATATATATATATATATATATATATATATATATGTGTGTGTGTGTATATATATATATATATATATATATATATATATATATATATGTGTGTGTGTGTATATATATATATATATATATATATATATATATATGTGTGTGTGTGCATATATATATATATATATATATATATATATATATGTGTGTGTGTGTGTGTGTGTGTGCATATAAAATGAAAAATGTACATGCAAAATAGATGCAGTCAGATAATACAGCCCAAAATATGTTGGAGTTAAACCTACACAAATTCATGTCTAGCTTTAAGCATCAGTTTTAGATAGGCTACATCATTTAGCCCTGGGATGACATGGGCCCTGAATCTTAAAATCCAGTTTAGTTCTGCTCTCTCAGTCCTAATGATTATATTGTCACTTCTTATGTTCTGAAATAGAAATTCTAAAATTAAAAACTTAAAGTTATGAGATGATCCCTTCTCAAGCTTATGTTTGCGTAAAGCATTAGTCGGTATTATGTCTGTTAATTTCTGAGAGGTGACGAGATATACGATCTTTGAATTTTTGATTAGTTTTTCCTATATAGAATGAATTACAGTGGGAGCATGTTGCTAGGGTGCACCAGGTTTCTTGTATTACAGTTACCATAGGTTCTAATTTCAAAGTCTGTGGCTGTCACTCAGTGACGTATTGTTTTCCTTGTGCCAGTATATTTACAAAACATGAAGTTTCCACATTTGTAGGTTCCTTTTTTGTGAGAATTAAATAAGGATCACCACCTAGGTTGTTCCTTATAACATAATATATTTTTTAGGTTTCTATGTGAAAATAAAGGTTGTGGAGTGATAGTTATTGAGTGCAGAAACATCTTGGAGTATATACTAGTGTTGTCCAATAATGTTCTTAATAGATAGAGTTTTTGTTATAGATCAAACTACATCTGAGTTTTTGTTTGTTTTCAAAATTGGTACCATGTCCTATTTATTTATCTATATCTCTATGTTCTTGGCCTAAAAATGTAGGGGTAAGCAACTGTATCTCCTTTCTGTTGTTCTTCACATATCTGCTGAACATATCCTCTGTCTACTAAATCATTTCCTGCCATTTTCATTTGCTCCAACATATCATTATCTTGTGTATTCAGTCTTGCTACTCTTAAGAATTGATTGCTGGCTATGTTCTTAAAGGTGAAATGTGGGTGCATACTGTTTCTGTGTAATATATTATTATGGTTTCTTACATAAACAGGTATCTAAGAAGCCTTCATCGATTTTAGTAACAGTGATGTCTAAAAAATCAATGCTAGAATAGGAGATGCATTTCTTAAATTTCAAAAATTCACATGTGGTAGATAAGTTGTTAAAAAACAGATCAAAGGGGATTTCATCTCCTTCCCCAATGATAAACAAATCATCCACAAATCGTTTCTAAAGTACAACATTCTCAAGAAACAGGTTGCCAGCTGATAAAAATGTCCTTCTGTTCCCAAATATACATAACAATGTTAGCAAATGTATTTGCTACTGGGGTGCCCATGGCAACACCCCGTGCCTGTTTATAAAGTTGTCATTGGAACAAGAGCACATTATTTTCATGTTTTCATGTACCAAAGAACAAGATATTGCACAAAGTGGTAATAAATGATTGCTCATATTCTGTTAGTTCTAGTAAAAACTGTTTACCTGATTCTAACCATATAGCTGAAGGAATAATGGTGAATAAGGAATCTATGTCTAGTGTAGTAAAACAGCATTTAGTAAGGTTCCTATCCACAGCCAAGCCATACAAACTTTGTATCTCTCAAAATGTGGCTGTGTTTTCAAACTTAATTCTGAGTTTTTCATGCAGGTATTTAGAGGCTGGTTCAGTTACCCAGCCTCTGCCTGACACAGTGGGCCTCATAGGAGGGTTTGTGATGGATTTATGAATTTTTGGAACTGCATAAATTATCGGTATCTTAGGGTTTCTAATCAATAAATAATTTAACACTTCTTTATCTGTCTTGTTTTCATTATGCAGCTTTACTAGGCTGTTAGAAACATGGCTAGCTATGTTAGTTTGTTCATGCCTAGTGATCTTAATGTAGTCATCAGTGGACAAAATTCATGCATTCTTTGTATATAAAAGACAGTATCCATCATTACAACACCACCACCCTTGTCTGCAGGTTTTATCACTATTTCAGAATTACTAGTCAAAGTTTTAAGTGCCATCTGTTCAGACATTGTAAAATTATGAAAAGTTCCTATTTTATGCTTGGTAAATAACTCATACATATCCCATTCTACAGCGTGTTCGAAAATTCTTGTAACTTCATTACTATATGGCATAAAGGTACTGTGTTTTTTAAGTGTGGAATATGTGGAATCAACATTAGCAAACATAGTCTTTAAATTCAAAGCTCTAACAAAATATTTAAATTCAGACACAGTAATGGTGATGTCCGCAGTCTGTGAGGGTATAAATGTGAGTCCTTTACTCAAAACTGATAGTTCTTGATCAGTTAAATCAGTACTTGAAAGGTTAAACTCCCACTCCCACTGTTATTCATTCTATATAGAAAAAACTAATCAAAAATTCAAAGATCGTATATCTAGTCACCTCTCAGAAATTAATAGACATATACCCACTAATGGCTCATGCAAACATAAGCTTGAGAAGGGACCATCTCATAACTTTAAGTTTTTAATTTTAGAAGTTCTATTTGAGAACATAAGAGGTGACAATATAATCCTTAGGACTGAGAGCAGAACTAAATTGGGTTTTATGATTCAGGGCCCATGCCATCCCAGGGCTAAATGACGTAGCCTCTCTAAAACCGATGCTTAAAGCTAAACATGAATCTGTGTAGGGTTAACTCCAACATATTATGGGGGTGTATTATCTGATTGCATCTATTTTGCATGTATATTTTTAGTTTTATAAGCATATGTGTGTGTGTGTGTGTGTATATTATCACACACACACAGACATGCCTATTAATGTGACTTTTATTAATGTAATTTTTATGCATACTAATGACTGTTTTATCAATGTGGTTCTTATACACAAGCATTTGTTCATAGGTAGGTACTATACTATCGGCCCTAAGGCCTATACAAGCCTAGCCAAAAAGGTACCCTAGCTTTCGCCACCTAAGAAAATTATTTTCCTGAGCCCCTGTCGAGCAGGGCCACAGAGGTGATCCCCAGGGTGAATTTCCTATTTCCCATCCAATCATCAAGATTTTTCTTGAAGAGTGTTAATGAGGAGCTTTGTTTGATATAGACAAGTAGTTTGTTCCAGAGTATGGGAAGTCTCTGGGACAGGAATCTATCCCTCCGGCATGTTCTGTTTATTGTGGTGACAAGGTTTAGGTCCCTAGAGCGTGTAACTCGGATGGATTTGGGATTTCTTTAAGTGGAGCATGTCCAACAGCTCTGGGTTTTGACATAGCTTTGTATGTTAGGCAGAGATTGCCTCTGAGTAGACGATATGCGATGGAGTAAAGCTGGAGTTTTTTGAGACTGTCTGCATAGGGCATCTGTTTGAGGCTTGTAATCCTCTTTGTGAGGTATTTCTGCAGCCTTTCCAGTTGTTGTAGATGTCTTGGAGGTACATACCAAAAGGGGCGTTGTACTCTATAATGGGCCTAATGAGTGACGAGTAGAGGGGAACAATGACCTCTTTTTTTCTGGATGAGAAACCTTTTGTGATGAGGTGTGCCACGTTGAAGGATTTCCTGACTACTGTGGCGATGTGATTATCAAAGGAGAGACTACTGTCCATCTGTGTCCCAAGGTCTCTTATCACACTTTTGGTGTTAAGTAGACTACTGCCTATGTGGTAGTTCATGGGTACAGAGTTTTTACCAAAGGGGATGACTGTGTACTTTTTGGCATTGAGCTTGAGGCCATGGCTTTGACACCAGGCATCTGTCTCAGTGAGGCCCTTTTGCAGGATGTCCACATCGTTAGGTGTTTCGATTATGGCTCCTAGTTTGCAGTCATCTGCGAACTTCATTAGGCACAGACCTTCTGTGTTACCATGTACTTCAGAAAAGTAGATACCAAACAGGAGAGGACCCAGGACTGAAACCTGTGGTACTCCACTTGTCACTGGTCTGAAGTCGGATTTGGAGTCTGCTACTTTCACAGTGTGGGTTCTGTCAGTGAACCATTTGGCAATCCATCTTATGACATAGGGATTTATACCTAGTTTAGTGAGTTTATTTATAATTCCAGAGTGGGGGATGGTGTCAAAAGCCTTGGCGAGATCTAGTTAGGCTGTGTGAACCACTTTACCCTCATCTGTGGCTTTAGTGATTACTTCAAAGAAGTCTGTCAAGTTTAGGAGAAATGATCTGCCATTTACAAACCTGAACTGGGTGGGCTGCAGAGTTTGGAGATTACCAATGTCTTTGTTTATAAGTTCCATGATGACACGTTCCATGGCCTTGCAGACCAGGCTCGTTAGGCTAATGCGAGTTGTAGATCTCGGGGTCTGTGGTGGCTCCCCCTTTGTGGAGTGGGATAACTGTCGCTGTGCACTATTCAGTGGGCACAAAGCCTGAGGTGAGGCTATGATTGAACATGGTGCTTAGGTGGGATGCCAGTTCATTCTGTAGTTCATGTAGAACGCAGCCTGGGATGTTGTCAGGTCCCATGGATGCTGTGTTCTTGGGTTTGGAGAGTGTGGTTTTTACCTGTGCAGCCATGATTACAGGAACCTTGCATTCTTCCGGTATAGAGATGGGCCCTTTAGGGGGTGGGGGTGGGGTAAAGTTAGCACTGAACCTATCTGCCAGGATGTTGGCAATATCAGTTGGTTCTGTATATTTAGTGCCATTGTGCTGCAACTCAGAACAGATCTGAGTGTTGCCATTGAGATTCTTGACATAGCTATAGAATGCTTTGTGGTTGTCTTTAGAATCGGAGGCAATTTTGTTTTCATAACTAGCTTTGGTGGATTTTATGAGGGATCTCCGCTTCTTACTGAGGCTGACCAGGGAGTTCTTCCAATCATGGGATTTTACTCTTTTTTTGCAACAGTTTCTTTCTTCTGTTTAGAGTTTGTTTATGGCAGGGGACCACCAGATTGGCTTCCTTTTTTTTGAGGATAGCATCTTGGTTCTGTTAGGGATAGCACAATCCATGCACTCATGTAAGTGCTTATAAAGTATATTTGTGTAGGATTCAGCAGTCGTGCCTCTCTTGTTCAGCTGCATGGGTGTCATGAAGTTTGCCACTTCTGTCTTAAGAAGCGTGAAGTTGGCTTTGGAGAAATTTTTATACGGTGGTTTCCCTAATGGGGGGTGGGGGCGGGATGTGGATGTCTAGGCTGATTAGCTTGTGGTCGGATCTAACCAACGAGGAATTGACCTCTGGCATGGAACACCGGTCGCCCATGTTGGTAATGACCAGGTCTAGGATATTGCTGCCCCTGGTGGGGGTGTGGATAAGTTGATCCAAGGCTTTAGAATTTATGAATTCAAGAAAATGTTGAGCAAAAAAGTTGGTACATGAGTAGTTTTCCCAGTTAATGGTGAGGTAGTTGAAATCACCCATTATTAGGGTGTCTGGTTGTACCCTAATATTTTCCAGTGTATCAAGAAATGAGGAGTGGGAATCCTGGGGCATGGTGGGGGATCTGTAGCAAGTTACAGTTTGGATTGCGGTCTTCCCCAGAGTTAGTTGCACTTGGATAATCTTGGATGCATTATGCTGAGCAACTAGCCTGGAGGTGTGGATATCCTTAATGAATATGGACACGCCTCCACCTATAAATGTATTTATAAATATAATTTTTAAATGTATAGTTACAAGATTTTATCGTAATATGCCATAACAATGTTTTTTCTTGGTATTTCTCCTTTAAATAGATTGACTCTTAATTGCCTATTAACTTAGACATGTGACTTTTACACTGTATTTAAACCATGTACTAACCTTTGTTAGTTGACCTATGGATCTGAGGAAGCCCTCTGGGTGAATGTTTTTTACTTGAGTATCATGAAATTGCTTGAAATCATTAAAGGACTTCAGTTCACTCTGTGCACCTGGAACAATTGTTTGGAATTATTATAGAATTTTAGCTCACTCTGCCTTAGTTTCCAGTGATTTCTTTTTTCATTTTGGACTCTGCTGGTGTATCACTGGATTTCCCATGCTTACCACTTGTGAACAGCCATGGACAGGAGCAGAGTTGGTATATTGCCTTCCACCAGTAACATGCCTAATTGGACAATAATGGACCTTAATAGTGCAGTGGAGATATCTCATAACCCCCTTCTTGGACCCCCTGGTGCCTCCATATCGCCTGACAATAATTATCTAACAGAGGGCACACTGCATCAGTATACGTCCAAACTGCAACACTTTGAAAGTATTTTACACCAATTCAAGAAACTGCAGTGGCAGAGACTAAGTTTCAATGCTTACTTGCAACATAAAATAGATCCCAGAGGCCTCAGAATACTAAAAATGCATACTTATCATGTCATAATCAATACCCAGAGCTCTTACGGAGATGGAAACTGATTAATTTAAGTTGTTCCTTTAGATATATAGAGCTGATGAGCAGATTTTTGAACCTATAGAGAGAGACCTCAGAGCTGAAACTGAGCAGCTATATATAGAGTTAACAGACACCATAGAACAGAATGCTCAGTCTAATCTGTTCTATGATGCACTTGATTGCATTTCTGCTTTTGAAAAATGTCTCATTGAGACTAAAAAAAGGAAGTTGCGTAGGGACTTAGTGGATTTTCAAAAGGGAAACATTTTTTCTTGGAATACAAATCCAAAACACAGAGAAACACCTAAGACTGGAGCTGAGCCTTTTTCAGCTCACATCACACTACCCACAGAAGCAACTCCACATGCCATGCCCCCTAATGCAATCCCAGCTTGTCAGAAACAACTACAAGCAGAAAATTATACCAATCAAAGCAAAAATGACTCAGCTTCCTTGTCTACAGTGCCTGCCTCAGATACCAACTCCCAATCAGGCATTGCTTCATTACAAATGACAGTCATAGACTGTACCAATCGGAAGGTATGTCAAACATGTGCAACAGAAACATCTTTAAATACAACAGCCACTGAACAGCCTGGAACCCCTCCCTTTCCTGTTAATATGGATGTGCAACGGACAACAGTGGGTGCAGGAGCGGCCTTAGGTCAACTGGTGCCCTAGGCAAAAGGGCTTCTCGGCGCCCCCACCATACCACCTGGTGCCCCCATCCTGGTCTAGCTACACCAAATAAATACTGGAAAAGTGCCCCTGCAACAGCGGCGCCCTAGGCGGCCGCCTAGTTGGCCTATGCCTAAGGCCGGCTATGAGTGGGTGTTAACAACACTGGAGCACTAGACCCTGTTCAAGTTCCGTTTTTTATCAGACAAACCTGCTTCACTTCCGCTTCCAAGGCCCTGAAGACACAGTACTGCCAAACAGAAATGGGAGGGAAGCCAGCCTCAAACAAATTCAGTCTTTAACCTTTCAAGTACTGTTATAACGGATCAAAAACTATCAATTTTGAGTAAAGGACTCACATTTATACCCTCACAGACTGCAACCATCTCCACTACTGTGCCTGAATTTAAATATTTTGTTACAGCTTTGAATTTAAAGACTATGTCTGCTAATGTTAACTCCAAATATTCCACACTTAAATGACACAGTACCTTTATGCCATATAGTAATGAAGTTGTAAGAATTTTCAAATGTGCTGTAGAATGGGATTTGTATAAGTTATTTACCAAGCGTAAAATAAGAACTTTTCATAATTTTACAATGTCTGAACAGATGGCACTTAAAACTTTGACTAGTAATTCTAAGAGTGATAAAACCTGCAGACAAGGGTGGTGGTGTAGTGATGGATACTCCCTCAGATTCATGAAGCTCCATGCAAGAATAAGACCATTCTTGCACATAGTGGTTCGTGTCTGTTTAGAACAGCAGCGCTTCTTGCATATTCATGAAGGCCCGCTGCTGTTTAACTACAGGGACACGAACCGTGAATGAGTGCAGGGGGCATGTCCGAGTAGTGCACAGATGCTAAATATGCCCCCTGCACTCAAAGTGCTGTACGGCACTTTCTAAGTCAAACTAGCATAATATTAGAGCTTTGCTCTAATATTATGCCAGTATTTCAGTGTCTGCGGACACTGAAATGAAAAAATGATCATTTCAGTGTCCACGGACACTGAAATAAAAATGGCAACAAGAAAGCAATGCAGGGGGTGTGTGACAGGTTTTGTGACACACCCCACCCCCTGCATTGCTAAAGTGGCATATGACACTTTTGCATCCTGCTAAAGTAGGAAATGTGTGAAAATGCACACACAATGGGGGATGAATCCCCCAAAAGTGAAAAAGCACAAGCACAGCTCCACAAACATAGAAAGTCGATAGAGAACAGGTCATGCATCAGCATGAATCATGTAAGGGTAGAAGTCTGAAAGCAAATGTATGCCAATATTCTCTCTCAGCAGTGCATGTTAACAAAGGCACACATGATGGGAGGAATAAATACTACATTAGTGACACATCTGAAAATTTGCCCCACACAATTAGAAAGTTGATAGATAACAGGCTATGTATAAGCAAGAGTCCCTGAAAGATAGAAGCCTGAAAGCCAAATCAATGCCAGTACTTCACGATTGCAGTTCCAAGTAGTTGTCAGAACACCACAATACACACCCATATAACCTAATAATATCATAATAATATATACTTATATTCCTGCCTGTATTTTTGTGTTTTTGCACTTTTAAAAGTCTGTTTTTTTGCCTAGTTTAACTGGTAGGCTACACACTCAAGTGTGCTAGCCGAATTAAAGCATTTACTGTGTTTCTGTACCTAATATCTGTTACTATTAAAAAAAAAAAAAAAAAATCTTTGTTTCCCGCCTTTTCTGAACTAGAATAGTCCAGTCTTCAGGTATTGCTGATCTCTGGGCTGTGTCATAGTATCTGTGTTGCCCATATCCTTATTTGGATAGGAGGAAGCTTCTTTGTTCACCAGTGAGAGTGGGGAGCTCTGAGCAGCCTTATCTGTCCCTTGAGGAGTGGTTCCAGCCCAGTAACTTGTAGCTTATTGGCCGTTTTGGGCCATTTCCTATCTCTTTCTAACTCCCTGCTATAAAGCCTGCTTTAGCGCGGTTTTCCCCCTTGTAATTGACTCAGCACAGCTCCTTGTGGTGTCCTGCAGAGTTCTGCAAGCAGCAGCGAGTGGAAGAGCGTCTTTCCATTGATTCTAAGTATTTTTCTGCCTCCTTGTTTGCGACTGCTTGTTCTCACCGAAAAGCGAGTTTTTTTTAACTAAATAAGCTCTGCAAAGTTGTTTATTGCATTCCTGCCTGTATTTTTGTGTTTTTGCACTTTTAAAGTCTGTTTTTTCGCCTAGGTTAACTGGTAGGCTACACACTCAAGTGCGCTAGCCAAATTAAAGCATTTACTGTGTTTCTGTACCTAATATCTGTTACTATTTAAAAAGAAAAAAACAAACAAAATCTGTTTCCCGCCTTTTCTGAACTAGAATAGTCCAGTCTTCAGGTATTGCTGATCTCTGGGCTGGTCATAGTATCTGTGTTGCCCATATCCTTATTTGGATAGGAGGAAGCTTCTTTGTTCACCAGTGAGAGTGGGAAGCTCTGAACAGCCTATCTGTCCCTTGAGGAGTGGTTCCAGCCCAGTAACTTATAGCTTATTGGCCGTTTTGGGCCATTTCCAATGTCATTCTAACTCCCTGCTATAAAGCCTGCTTTAGCGCGAATTTACGCATAGCGCAGCATCTGGCAGCGCCGCTTAATTGGGTTTAAACTATTCCCGGCTCCACAAAGTCTACTCTTCACTTTTTCCCTTGGAACTGCTCTAACTCTCAAATTAAACACACTATTCTCACTCTAAAACCCTGCACTTGCTCATATAAGCAATTGTTATAAGTTAAGCACTAATAAACTAAAGAAGCACTACATCCTCATATACTCCTCTTGAGTACTTTATCCCCTATTGGTCCTTTTTGTTTCAGTTACAAAGGAGTTCCCTATACTATTCTAGCATGTCCAAAGGTCAGTTGCTGGTTTCCTCTCCAGTCCAGCTGGTGAATCTGGGAATCTTGAGGCAATGTTACAACTGCCTCATGTACACAGACAACCCTCTCCTTCTCCCAACAAGTGCAAATATATGTGAGCGATGCAACCGTATAGCCAAACTGGAGGCTGAGCTCTCTCGACTCAGTACTGGCATAACCAGTCTGGAGGACAAGGTAACCACACACACCACAAATCCAGTCTCAAATAGACCTACCACAACTGCAAACCAAACACACAAAAACATACTCGGAGGCCCTAAATAAAAATCTGCCAAAGCAGCAGAGACCTCCAAAGCAGACATCCAAGCAACCGCTACCCCAAAACAAAACCCATGCAACACATAGCTCACAAAGTCAGTGTGACAAACAGTCACAGTCCTTAAGGCTTAACAACATACCTGATACACTTGTAATAGTTGACTCTATAGTCACACAGTGACGTCCTTCTCACCAGGCTGAACAAGGAAAAGGTCACAGTGAGCTGCCTGTCGAGTGCTAGAATCCGCCACATAACACAAGCACTCAGGTCACTCCAGAGCAAGTACAAATATGACTCCGTCATTGTCCATGCTGTTGTGAATGACCTGAGACGTACCTCCCTGGACTACATGAAAAGAGACATAGAGGAGCTCTCTGATCATTTAGCCCAGACCGGTATGACCCTGACCTTGAGCAGCATCTTACCCTCACCAAGAATGATGCCACAGTATAAAGACAAAATGATCAATTTCAACAATTGGCTTAAGTATTGGTGTCATTCAAAGGGGATCCAGTGTCTGTCAGCCTGGGATGACATGCTCGACAAGCCATGTTGCTTCGCAAGGGATGGCTTGCACCTGTCACCCCTGGGCTTTCGGATATTGGCAAAGGCTCTTGCCACCCCCATAGTGCCTTTTTTAGGCAAGGCTCAAAAGACAAACCCACCTCCTTAGACAACACAAGTGTAAAGAAATTAAGGGTAATGCTGCTCAATGCCAGAAGTCTAAACCTCAAGATGCACGCTCTCGAAGCCCTCCTCAGTATGGAGAACATCGATGTCTGTGCAGTGACAGAAACCTGGTTCAAGGCTCCCGAGAGCACCCCAGCACTACCAGGTTATACCTCATATCATGCTTTCGGCCCCAAAACTCAGACCGAACCACAAAAGGAGGGGGAGTATCCATATTCATCAAGGATACCCACACCTCCAGGTTAATGGCATTGCACGAAGCATCAGAGACCATCCATGTGCAACTAACAGTGGGCAAAACTGCCTTTCAGTTTATAGCATGCTACAGACCACCCTCTCAAACTCAGGAACCCCACTCAGCCTTCCTGAAAACACTTGAGAATATGAAGGTCTCTCCAAACACCATCATATTGGGGGACTTCAACTACCCAAACATAAACTGGGAGCATTACTCAAGCCCCAACACCCTAGCCCAAAGATTCCTAGAATTCATAAACTCAAATGCTATGGAACAGCTAGTCACCACTCCCACAAGAGGGAGAAACATACTAGATGTGATCATCACCAACATGGGGACACAATGTTCCATACCAGAAGTATGCCCCTCATTGGTAAGATCGGACCATAAATTAATCTCACTGGAAATTCACATCCCGCACCCACCCCCAGCACAGAAGACCACAGTGAAAAACTTCTCAAAAGCTAACTTCACACTTCTTAAGACTGAAGTGGAAGTCTTCATGGCCCCCGTGCCAGTGGAAACTACAGCCCAATCTGCTGAATCCTTTATAAACGCATTCTATGGACACCTCCAGGAATGCATGGATCATGCAATCCCAAATAAAACCAAGACCTAATCCCCCAAAGGTAGGCATCCCATCTGGTGGACCCCAGCCATAACAAGCTATACAACAGAAGGAAGAAGCTACTACATAGAGCAAAATCCCTTAAAGGGAAGCATCTCTGATCAGTACTAGCAAAAAACTATGATCACTCATAAAATCATCCAAGGCCAGCTTCGAGAGAAAAATTGCACAAGACATTAAAGATAATCATAAGGCTTTCTTTAGTTATGTTAGAAACCTGGGTGGCAACTCCCAGATATGCTCAGAATTAGTCCATAATGACAAAAAATACACTGAACCCACAGACATTGACAACATCCTGGCAGACAGGTTCAGTGCAACCCCCCCCCCCAAAAGGACAAATATCTGTCCCAGCAGAGTGTTGCCTCCCTGACATCTCAGATGCCCAGGTGAGAGCCGCCCTCTCCAAAGCAAAAAGTACAGCATCAATGGGACCAGACGGTGTCCCGGGCTGTGTGCTACATGAACTCCAAGAAGAGCTAAACCCCCACATAAAGCTGCTGTTCAATCTCAGCCTTACTACAGGATACGTACCCAAAGAATGGCGTACAGCAACAGTGGTCCCACTCCACAAAGGAGGTGCTTCTACGGACCCTGGAAACTACCGCCCCATAAGCCTGACTAGCCTGGTCTGCAAAGCTATGGAGAGGATCATTATGGATCTCATAAACAAAGACATTGGGGACCTACAGACACTGTATCCTACCCAATTCAGCTTTGTTAAGGGCAGATCCTGCTTCTTGAACCTGGTTGACTTCTTTGAAACAGTCACCAAGGCCATTGATGAGGGAAAGGTAGTTCACACAGCCTACCTGGATCTCGCAAAAGCCTTTGACACAATACCCCACTCGGGCATCATAGACAAACTCTCCAGCTTAAAAATAAACCCCTATGTCATAAGATGGGTTGCAAACTGGCTCAAGGACAGAACCCACATGGTCAGAATTGCTGGAGCCATGTCAGACTCTAAACCAGTTATAAGTGGCGTCCCACAGGGCTCAGTCCTGGGACCTCTCTTATTCTGTATATATTTTTCTGAGGTACGGGCTAACACGGGAGGACTGTGGCTGACCAAGTTCGCAGATGACTGCAAACTGGGCGCCATAATTGACTCCCCAGCTGACACAAGCATCCTCCAAAAGGGTCTCATAGAGATGGATAACTGGTGCCAGAGCCATGGCCTTAAACTAAACGCCAAAATGTGTATAGTCATACCCTTTGCAAAAACAAAGTGCCCACAAATTACCACATAGGTGGTAATCCATTAAGTACGGAAGAAGTAATTAGGGACCTGGGGACCCAAGTTGATAGTAACCTCTCCTTTGACAACCACATTGCCAAAGTGGTTAGAAAGACCTTCTATATAGCCCACCTTATCATGGAAGGATTCACATCTAGATCAAGGGAGGTCATTGTGCCCCTTTACTCATCCCTCATCAGGCCCAAAATTGAGTACAATGCCCCATTTGGGATGTACCTTACCCGACACCTGCAGCAACTAGAAAGACCCCAAAAGTACCTCACAAAGAGGCTCAAGGGACTCAAATAGATGCCATATGCTGCTCAGCTAAAGAAACTCCAGCTCTACTCAGTTGCATACCACCTACTCAGAGGCGATCTATGCCTGACGTACAAAGCCATGTCCAACCCGGAATTAATGCGCTCAAGAGACTTGAACCTCAGCACAGAAATAAATAGGACATGCTGGAGGGACAGATTCATAACCCAGAGGCTCCCTTCACTCTGGAATAGAATCCTAGTCCATGTTAGGCAGAGCCCCTCACTGACTCTCTTCAAGAAGAATCTTGACGAGTGGATGGGAGATCGTAGGTTTATCCCGGTGATTACTTCTATGTCACTGCTAGACAGAGGCACAGTAAACTTAACCTTAATAAGGGCACAGTAAACTCACTCCAAGGGGTGGCGAAAGCCAAGCACACTCTGGCTAGGCTTGTAAATGCTTTAGGGCAGATAGCCTCGTATGAACCTATGAACAGTAGGGAAAATACACTCAGCTACTGAGCAATTTCCAACCTACTATCAGACTGACATAACACTACCCAAGTCCAACTCTGGGGCTGTACACATGCATTAGCAAATATAACAGGCACTACAGGGATGTAACACTAGTGGAAAACGGACACTGGTGTGAAAGTGCATACCCTCCCCAAAAATTGCACCACAGTCACACCGACATACTAGTAGGCAAACTGGACACTACAGTATAATGACTGTGTGAGCAACAAAATCCTGTTTGCCACTCAGACATTACCGCTACATGTACTGCCCCAAGTCACAGTGTAGTGGGAATCATGAGGTGTTACAGGACATGTCACAGTCTGCATGTACAAACATATACAGGCAATAGGGAACCAGAAACTGGAGCAGCATGCACAGTCAGAAAGGGCCCATGACACTCGCATGTACCCCCTCCCTACACAGACCAAATAACATGTGCACACTGCACTGCTGCACAATCCCGACAGTCTTTTAACAATGGGCAGACATACACAGAACTCTCAATTGTACAGTTTCCAACAGAATGTATAGGCACAGGACTTGTATCTATGTCTGCTTCCTTGTTGCATGTCTGGGGGGTCTATGACATCACTGGGATGGTAGCAGGAATGAATGCAATAAATAATAGTACTACATGCTTCTGAACCTGTTAGTGCATGACATCTGGATAAACTGACACACCAAAACACAGGGGTATATTGGACATATTGCTGTTATAAATGTAGACCGTTACTGGTGTTACCGGCTTTGTTGTAACATGACATTTCTGAGGAATATGAAGTCAGTAACACCAATGGATGATGTTCATCGTGTTTCACTGTTGCAGTCATTAGTATGGGTTATCCTGCTGGCAGGCTACCCTCAGTCGGCCAGAATTCCAAAGTCTAGGTCCGGTGTCAGCTGCTGTTGCCTCTTGCCTGACGTCAGTGCACCAGGGGTATAAAAGATGCAGCGGGCGCCATTTTCTTCAGTCTTTCTTGCCGCGCAGTGCCCGAAGCAAAAGCAGTTCGCAAGTGCCGGTCGGCCGACTCCTGAGATTTTCAAATCCGAATTTCAGAACCGAAGCCTTCATTAAAGCTAAGTACCCCATTGGGGAAACTTTTTTCTTGCTCCAGACCGATGTCAGAAAAAGTTAACAATTGTATTTCTTGTGGGAAGCAAATACCTCATAAGGATTTCCACTCTTACTGTTTTCCTTGCCTAGGCCGTGATCGCAACGTTGCTAGCTGTCGGTTTTGTGCTAGATTTAACCAACGCACTATTAAGCATCTGTTCGATTTTGCATTTCATTACTTTGGCCGAAGATTTAATTATATAATGCCGTCGGATCAGCCGACAACCGGAGTTTACAAAAAATGCAAGGACAAGGAAAAGGATAGGCATCCGAGGTCCAAAACCGACGACGAGATCTCTGCTAGGCCAGTCGCCGGTTCTCAGTGAGGCACTTTCGCAGCCCCTGGTGCCTGCTACCTCAGAGCCACAGGCCACTTCTGACTCCCACGTGGAGCCATCTGGGCCTCTGGATACTCAAGGTATTGGACACTCGGAAATAATTCCCTCAGATGGGTCCGGAGCCACTGAGCAGGCATCGGCTTCTGAGGGTGTCTTCAGACCTACACAACTATATATTAAGCCATCTTCAGCTTCAAAGACTAAAGCAGATCTAAAGACAAAGAAACAAGTACAGCATTCTCCTACTCAGACTTCCATGCCTAAAAAACAGATGCTCAAAATGGCCGAAGACCTAATTACTTTGATCAGGGGCTCCCATCCTCCTCCTGATAAGATGCCTAGGCAAGAGACAGAGTATGATTCTTCTGATCAGGTTTCTATTTCCTCTGATTCCTCTTCTGAACAGGATTATTCCATGCTTCCCTATGAGGATTCTGATGCTGAAGAATCCATTCCTTCAGCCTCTCCTCCTGAGGATTATTCTTTTGGGGAAACCCTGCATACCATGAGGGAGCATTTCCACTGGGAGAGCCAAGATTATTCTGAATCTAAGAAAAGGCTCAGAGACTTTCTGCTACTTCCTCAACACAGACCCCTTGCTATTCCACCTGTTCTAGACATTGTAGATGATGTATTTTCAGAGTCCGGCCTGTCCCCTGACTCTTTACCCCCTGCACCTGCTAAGCCAGACAGATACTACAGGGTCCCAGATTCTCATAAATTCCTATATAAAAACCCCGCTGCTGACCCAGAAACTATATCTCAGGGTCCCAAAGGGGTTAAAGCTTCCACTGCAAAAAAACCTGTCCCCTCTGATAGGGATTCTAGGGCTCTAGACAGATGGGGGAAAAAGGTTTACACTTCTGCTACCTTGGCTGTAAGGGCTTTAAATTGTCAATTTCATATGCTTAAATGTCAGCAGTATTTAATGTCACTGCTTAACCAGAAATTGTTGACAAATTCTGAATGTTCAGAGAACAAGGAATTGCAGGATTTATTGCATGCAGCTGAACAAGTGGGAAAGCATACTTTTCAATGTGGTTATGATTCACTGGAGGCCTCTTGCAGGGCCGCTGTTACAGGTTCTGTTATTAGAAGGCATGCTTGGTTAAAGGAACAGAATCTGCCTGATCATGTTAAAACAAAATTATTAAATGCACCATTACAGCATGATACTTTGTTTGGTACTAAAGCACAAGAGGTGTTGAAAAAAATGGAGGATAAAGCAAAATCCATGCAGACAGTCAAGGGTTTCTTACAGGTACAGCCACTCAGATTTAGCAGGAACTGGCCTGTCCTTTCCAGTATTAGAAAGACCACAAAGGGGCAGATACAGGCGTTTGAGGCAGATCTCAGCCCCAAGGCTCATACAGGCCTAAACAATGGGGTGCTCCTACCTCCAAAAGCGGAGAAGACAAATCACTACCTTACAGGAAACAGTCCCAATGACTTTCTTCTGCCAGATCCAAGCACTTTTCTTTTGGCAGCCCCCTTAGGGGGAGAACTAGCACTTTTATCATCAAATTGGCAAATGGTTACCCAGGACAAATGGGTCCTGAACATAGTGTCCCAAGGCTACAGGTTCCATTTTCACATTCTACCAAGGTCAAAAGGTATGCCAGACGTGCCACACAATCAATGGGCAGAGGCACAAAAACAAATTACAGCCCTCATGGACATGAGGGCCATTCAGCAAGTACCACAACAAGAGCAGGGGCAAGGATTTTACTCCAGACTTTTCCTAGTACCCAGAAAGGACAAAACCTGGAGACCAATACTGGACCTGTCTATACTAAATACGTTTCTGGAAGTTCCAAAATTCAAGATGTTGACTCTACAGCAGCTACTGCCCATGATGGGCAAGAAGGCTTGGCTCGTAACTTTGGACCTAAAAGAGGCATACCTGCATGTGCCAATCAGACAATCTTGCAGAAGATGCCTCAGATTCATAGCAGGCTCAATGCATTACCAATTATCTGCACTGCCCTTTGGCTTATCTACTGCGCCCAGGGTCTTCACAAAATGCCTCGCACCAGTAATTGTGTTTTGCGGACAGAGGAATTCAAATTTATCCCTACTTGGACAACTGCCTAATTCAAGCAGAGAACAAAGACATTCTTCTAAAGCATCTGGCGTTTGTAAAAAGATTACTAATTGGCCTAGGGTACACAGTAAACGAAAAGAAATCAAAACTAGTGCCCTCTCAAGAGATAATATTCCTGGGTGCAAGCTTAAATACAACTGCACAGATGGCTTATCTCATGCCAGACAAACAAAAGCAACTACTTACTTCAAGAAATCGGCAACAGAAACCCACTTATCTGCAAGGAAAATCCTGCAGGCCTTGGGTTTCATGGCATCCTGCATTCTACTAATTCCATATGCCAGACTGCATATAAGGAAACTACAATGGTATCTAAAAAGTGTTTGGACTCAGCATTGCCACAGCCTGGAAACAGTAATTGCACTCATTCCCTGCCTGCAACAGGAGTTTCAATGGTGGGCAGAAGCCTGTCACCACAACAAGGGTCTGCCATTCAGTTTACCCACAGCCAGGCAGACACTGACAACGGATGCATCAGATTATGCTTGGGGTGCCCATATGGCAGGAAAATGTATTCAGGGCACATGGCCTGCAAACCAGATGCATCTTTACATCAATCAAAAAGAGATGCTAGCTGTTCAAAATGCCCTGACAGCTTTCAAGGACCTGCTTCATCCATGACAGCTACTGATAAAGACAGACAGTACTACAGTCATGTGGTACATAAACAAGCAGGGAGGTACACATTCCTACCCCCTCTGCAGACAAGCAATGGCCTTATGGGACACAGCATTGGCTTTTCAAGTTCACCTGCAAGCACAATTCCTGCCAGGAAAAACAAATACTCTGGCAGACGAACTAAGCAGAAACCTCATGGATCCCCATGAATGGAAACTGGATCCACAAGTCTTCAGCATGATAATAAGGAAATGGGGATGCCCAGACATAGATCTATTTGCCTCCCCTCACAATTGCAAAGATTTTGCACAAGGATTTATCACAAGCAAGCATGGAAAGTGGACACCCTATCCTTCAGCTGGAAAAATCTAACAGTATATGCCTTTCCTCCACTGCCTCTCCTCCCCAGGCTACTCCTAAAGGTCAGATAAGAGAAGCCAAAAATTATACTGATTGCACCAGAGTGGCCACGCCAGCACTGGTACCCAATCCTAAAGATCTTGTCTCAAGGTCCAGCATGGATATTGCCTCAGACTTCTCACTTGCTGACCCAACAACACAATCAGATCCTGCACAGCCAACTCATGGCCTTAAATCTGGCAGCATGGCGGATAATGTAGCCATTCAGAACACTCTTCTTTCAAAAGCTGTCATGGATGTTATCTTGGAGGCCAGGAAGCCCAGTACCAGAAAATCCTATGCAGAAAAATGGAAGAGATTCTGTGCTTGGAACCAGGAACAAGGCATTGACACGTGTGTACCAAATATCCCTCAGATTTTACAATACCTAACTGAGATGCAGAACAAAGGCCTTTCTTTCTCATTAATTAAGATTCATGCCTCTGCCATTTCAGCCCATTACAATACGGAACCACCTGTCTTTTCTCATCCTTTAATAAGGCAGTACCTCAGAGGGGCCAAAAACATTAGGCCTCCAAGGAGAGCACCAATTCCGGCCTGGGACCTCAATTATGTTTTGGAAAAACTCACACTGCCTCCTTTCGAGCCAGCATCAACAGCGGATATAAAATTCTTAGCTTGGAAAACAGCTCTGCTCATAGCAATAACCTCTGCAAGGCGTGTTTCGGAGTTACAAGCACTCATGGCTGTGGAACCTTTTATCATTTTTCATCCAGACAGGGTTTCTCTGAGGACAAACCCTACATTTATGCCTAAGGTGGTGTCCAGTGTGGCCCTCAACCAAACCATTCACTTGCCTACCTTTTATCCAAATCCACAGAACAAGGGTGAGAAAATTCTGCATTTTTTGAACATACACAGGCAGTTATGCTTCTACTTGGACAGAACTAAAGCTTTCAGAAAGACTGAGCAACATTTAGTGTCATATGCTGCAGGGTCACAGGGAAAGGCTATCTCAAAACAGACTATTTCTAAATGGATATGCCATTGCATCCATTTCTGCTATTTTCAGCATGGCAAATCAGTGCTTAAGGGCATTAGGCCTCATTCCACCAGAGCAGCAGCCACTTCAGCAGCCTTCCTCAGAGGAGTACCAACCAAAGATATCTTAGAGGCTGCAACTTGGCGTTCAGTGCACACTTTCACAAAGCATTACCACTTACCTCTTTACTCTAAGTCCAGAGCAGGCTATGCCACTGCAGTTCTGCAGGGCCTCATAGCCTCTCCTAATCCTATTTAGCCCAGCCACCCATCCTCAGTTTTGGGATTCAACCCAAGAGTAATGACTGCAACAGTGAAACACGAACATAGTACAGTTGTGTACCTACCATAAATGTAGATGTTCGAGTGTATTCACTGTTGCAGTCCAGGTTACCCACCCACCACCCCTCTTTTCTTTGCTGGGACTTATCTGCACTTCTCTGTCCTATACAACCTATTTGGTGTATTTGCTTGTAGATGAAGGAAATGTTATTTTTGTGCATACATTTTTATTGGCATATTTTTCAGCCTACCATTTTGGGGGCACCTGACATCTGGGGCAAGAAAAACTGAAGAAAATGGTGTCCGCTGCATCTTTTATATACCCCTGGCACACTGACATCAAGGAAGAGGTGACAGCAGCCGACGCCGGACCTAGACTTTGGAATTCTGGCCGACTGAGGGTAGCCTGCCAGCAGGGTAACTCAAGAGTAATGACTGCAACAGTGAATACACTTGAACATCTACATTTATGGTAGGTACACATCTGTACTTCATCATTTACTGACTGCATTCCCCCAGAGTATCCTACTGATTAGCCAAGGACCACAACTGTCTGGGGAACAGACCAAACATATGAGCCACCCATCTGGACAGGGTCTAGGCGTTTGGACAGTGCAAAGGTATGACCACAGTGATGTAACATAATGGAAATCCCCTGACAGCTGCCAGACATGTCACCCAGCACCATATGAAGTGCAGTAAGACCAACATGACACACCCCCCACATCACCTCTGAGCAATTACCCATGTATATTCAAATATAGCTTGCACTACAGGGATGGAACTATTGAAAAGCAGAGAGTGGTGCAAAAATGTCCACCCAAAAACATTTGCACCACAGTCACAGCAACATACCAGTACCCAAAATGAACTCTAGAGTAGAATGACTGCCTGAACAAATATATCCTGATTGCCAGTCACACACTACACCAATATATACTGCCCCAATTCACTGTGTACTGGGAATCCTGAAGAGTTATACGACATTTCAGTCATCCCCTATAAGCATACAGACCTGATAGACTGCCACAGCTGTAGAAGCATGCAGAGTCAGATAGGTAAAGGATGTATGGCAGTCACATCTGCTACTCTCAACCCAGCCCAACAAACATCTACACACAACACTACTACACAATCTTGGCAGTGTGTTCACAATGGCCAGACAGACATAACTGTAATATGAACATATTTCTACAGAATTAACAGGGTGTGGAACTATAATCCTGGCCACCGCCGCATACCATGACTAGGAGTCTGCCAGGTCATTGGCATGATAACTGGAGTGCAGTTGGTAATTAATGATATACCATACCACAGCACCTCATAGTGCAGGAAATGTGGACAATGCATGACGTACTTGTGGGACATGGGGCTGGAAAGTGGGACATATCACACATAATGGTGTTGCAAACTGAAACTTTAGCTTGTGTTACAAATGTTGTTGTAACATAACATCCCTGTAGGATATAATGTCTGGAACACCAATGGATGTCAACAGTTGCTGACTACAATCCTCACATTTTCCTACCAACCCCACAAAAACAGACGTTGTTCGAGGAACAGACCAAGCATAACAGGCAAACATCTGGCCAGTCTATGGACAACATGCCAGTTGAGAGGTATGTCAGAGGCATATTACTGTCAGATGTTAAGTCACTCAGTAAATGCATGTCCAGATGAACCCTGACAATCTAACAACCCTCCATGTGTATAACAGCACTAATGCCATACAATCTGTACCGAATTCTGGAGCTTTGTCCCCCATGTTGTTGGCCTGTCTCCACATGTCCTGTCCTGTGAGGTATTTCCACCTACTGTCTGTGAAGCTGTAGCCTCCACAACTCCATAATGTCCCCCGTACAGGCAAGGAAAATGGGCAAAGTCCACATGAAGGGCGTCCCATATGTTGGAACTAGCAGCAGTATCCAGGCCAACACCACAATACTATGTGGGCACCTACATAGCTTTATGGCCTTAGCAATACTCGACAGGACAACCTCAACCCCCTCAAGGTAGACTGAATGCCTGTGGTGGACAGCTGCAATACACAACTACCATCATAGTTGAAAATAATCACAGGATGGGCCAAGAAGGAACAGGTGCCTCAGTGGAAGCCATGCCACCTTGTTATGCACAAGCAAATAAGGTCACAGGTGATGTACCCTAAGGCTGTCTTTGAGTGCAGACTGGAGACATCCACCAAGGCCAATCACTAGGCCTTTCAGAAGTGTGTCTGTAATTCCAGAGGCAACACACATATCTGCTCTGTAGTGGTGGTCAATAATACCACATACACATTTACCATGGATATAGACAACTGGCTGCAGACAGGTGAAGTGTAAACATCACCCCCTGTCCCCCCATAGGTACACATGTGCATGGACAGCACCTTCCCCCCTCCCCTCATGATCAGGAAGCAGGTCTATAATGCCCTCTCAAAGGCAACACATAGAGGTCTCCATAGGCCTGATACTATTCCTGGCTGTATCCAACATGAACACAGGCATGAGCTGTCAGACCCATTTTGCAGCGTAGTCGACCACAGCCTGAGCACTGGTGTCATCCCATCTGCACAGAGGACAGACAGAAAGTTGGTAGAAAATGGGTTATGCATTAGCATTATTGTTCGGAAGGATACAAGTCTGAAACTGAAATGTATGCCATAATGTCATACAGCAGTCTTCAATGACATGGGCAAAAACTTCAGTACTCTCCATTTTAATATAGTAATATAATATTAATATCCAATAGGCGGTAAATAAAAATATACAGCTCAAATCCACAAGCCAAGGTATTGTAGTGGTCAGAGTCCCAGCTTTGCATGCAGGTGTACATGGTTTGTGTAATACAACAGGCAATCTAAATTTACATGGGAAAGCAGTGTTAGAAGTGCTATATTCATATTAAAATATGTGGCAAGTTATTTTTTGTCACCCAGGGTAGTGTAGCTGGTGTAAAATGGATGTGTGAGTGCATATAACATGTGAAAAAATCCATGTATACACGTGTCCCATACAGAATAGTTACACCCCTTGCTACTGTAATAAAAGCAAATACAGCCATGTCATGTAATAGAAGTTATATACACTTACTAAGTGAAGTCATTAGTGTGGTATATTCTGAGAATGAACTGTGAGCAATGGTTACAAATGCTGAGCTATACTTAGCAGGCTTAACACACTTCTGTTCTCCTCACACCTTTCTCTGGGGGTTGAGTGTCCAAATTCACCTCCAAATTCTGTACAAATGCACACCTATTGTTGTATAAGAAATGGACAGCTATGGACCTTCTGTACACCCATCCTGCACATTTGTAGCTATCTTTCATATTGTTCTTCCCTCTGCGTGCCCCTTTTCCACCACTTTCCTATCACCCCTTTCTCTTTTCTTTTAAAGAATTGGTGTGGGTGTAAGAGCAACAAAATTACCATCCCTGCCAGATCTTGAACCCAGGGCTCTGTACACTATAGTCAGAGCAATGTACCACTATACCATTTGAACTGTAGACATTTCTAACATATGGTCATTCAACAGTAGGGAAAAGATTTCGTAGAATCAGTCAGGCCTCGTATTTATACATATACAAATGTATATATGTATGGAGATGTATATATATATGGACAAATGTATACATAATATAAGTAGTGATATATATATATATATATATATATATATATATATATATATATATATATATATATATATATATATACACACACACACACACACACATATATATATATATATATATATATATATATACATACTCAGAAAATGTAGTGGAGTCATACCTCAGAACCATACCTACCAACCCCTTACTGCAACAAATTTGGCCCAAGGCTGTCCAAATGGGGGGAAAATGGGACAAAACTAGGGACAGGGTTTGTTTCAGCATACATGTTCTGAATGATGCGAGTTCTGAAACTGAAATGTATGTCATTATTTACTGTCAGAAATCCTCGGAGCCTCACACCGATTTACCAGGGATATGAAAATAATGCATCTGTGGAACAGACCAGAAATATGAGCAATAAACCTGGACATACTGCAACAATCCAGACAGTCCCAAGGTAGGCTCAGAATCCCTTAGTGCAATGAACCTGGGCCAGGCCTGACAAAGTGGGGGAGAAAGCCATGGAAATAGGGACATATCTGAAATACTGGGGTAGATAAGCTGACAGAGTTGCTGCAGTAACACCCTCATGCCTGTCCCAACATATATTGACTGAAATAGCACAAGTCCAACACTCAACTACTTCCCACTAGTTAGTGACTGAAATTCTCACATCAGCCTACTGCTGTGTCAAAAATACACAACACGTATGGGGGCCAGGCAACACTACATCCTACAAATATCTGGACATAACATCACATTAGGGCAACTACACTCACCTGCTAAGCATTTCACCAAGCACTGTCCAAACTACAGTCAGACTGACACAACACTAACCCAAATCTGCTAGGGGAAATTACACATGTATTGGCAAATATGTTAGGCACTACAGGGATGTCACTCTGAAAAACAGACACCAGTGTGAAAGTGCACACCCACAATCAATTCAACCTTAGTCACAGTGACGTACCAGTAAGCCAAAGGAACAGTACAGTATAAGGACTGTGTGTACAAAAACATCTCAACATGTTTGCCACGTACACACTACCCCCACATATACTGGCCAAATTCACAATGTACTATCATGCCTGACTGTGGTATGGGACATGTCTCAGTCTACCCCTAAAAACATATACAGCCAATAGACCACCAGAAACAGGAGCAGCATGCACAGACAGATAGAAAAGGATCCATAACACATACATCCACACCCCTCCCTACACAGGCCAAATAACATTGACACAATACACTGCTACACAATCCTGACAGTCTGTCAACAATTGCCAGAAATACACAGACCTCTCAACTGTACAGATTCCCACAGAATGTCCAGGCTTTCCACTCATATACAAGGCCTCTTCCACAAAACATGTCTGGCAGTATGACATATCACTGGGATAATCTCAGGAATGTAGGCACTAAATAATTATATACCAAACCTATCAACCTCTTACTGCATGACATCTGGACAAAGCCTGACATAATTGTGGGACAGAGGCTCAAAAACAGGGGCATATTTAAAATATTGCTGTTATAAACTGAGAATGTTGCTGTTGTAATAGGGTTAGTTGTAACATATTTTTCTGATGGATATGAGGTCAGAAACACAAATGGATGTTAGCAGTTACTGACTGCAATTCCCAGAGTGTGCTACTGATTTTCCAAAGACAAAAAATGTCTGAGGAACACACCAAACATAGGAGTCCAAATTCTGGCCATTCTGAGGATAACCCTACAGATGAGAGTTATGTCAAACACATAACCCTGTCAGAGTTAAAATCATGCAGGCACTCCATGTCCACACAAACCCTGTTAGACTAGCATTAATCCAAATGTATAATAGCAATACTTGCATTCTGCCCCTATATTTGGAACATTCACCCCCCATTCTGTTGGCCTGTCTTCACAGTTTTGGTTGTAGGAGGTATTTCCAAATACCCTCAGTGATGCTGTTGTTCACACACCTCCGTGAAGTCCTCCTCATTGGCAAGGAAAAGGGCCAGTGCTCACAAGACATACTCAATGATAGGAGTGTGTTGCCATGCTTTTGGCTATATGAATAACAACACAGCTGTCCTACATGCTGTTATCAAGTGGTGGACACCAGTTGGTGCACAGGCCATCAGCTGCTCATGAGTATTACCTACAAAAGAGAAGTTGCTGCGTATGCAAAACAGATTTACACCCTACATCCTTGAGAGAGAGAAAATAGCGAAAAGAAAAGAAAAACCCAAGCAGGCCATAACCACCTACACTTGAATAAAACAAACAGGTATGTCAAACAAATAAGCATGTAATGGACTGCAGTATGTAAGAATGGGAAATAGGAACTGTAACATATATGTCTCAACAAGACTTGCTGTACTGATATATTGCTCATCAGAACCCATGGCAATAGCATCTGGGTCTGTCTGCAGTGACATAGATCATAGGTCAGGCCCTTGAGTCACCCCAGGAAAAGGATGGCTTACATATGACTACTACTGCAGTGTGTGTTGAACAATACTGACTATGACAATGCTAGGCCAGCTACTAGGATGTCATACATATCCATATCTTACTTGTGAATACAGCCATGATATACTTTTCTCTCAGAAATGTGAGACACCTATGCATGGTATTTGCATAGTAAAGTACTGTTGCACACGTGTGCTGAACTGCGTGTGATGTACTCAGCTCATACCATTAAACTGTCCAGTGTTATGCACACTGACCATATGTGTGCCTCATATTTGTAGTCATTTACTCGTACAGTTGTGTTATGTCTGGCAAAGTATTGGCAAATCTGTGAAGACTGACATTGCAACATCTCCTTCTTTTGGCTGTTCTCATTAGGGGTCGCCACAGTGGCTCATCTGTTGCCGTTTCTGCCTGTCCTCTCCATCCTGTTCTGTCTCACCAACCACCTGCATGTCCTCTCTCATCACATCCAGGAAACTTATAGGAACCTTATATGAGGCCTTCCTCTTACCTGGCAGTTTCATCCTTACCATCCTTTTCTCAATATACCGAGCATCCCTCTGCACCACATGTCCAAACTGATGTAATCTTGCCTTTCTGGCTTTGTCTCAAGATCATCCAATATGGGCTGACCCTGTCATATACACATTGCTAATCCTGTCCACCCTCGTCACAACCAGTGCAAATCCTAGCATCTGTAACTCTGCCATGTCCAACTCTGACTCCTGCCTTTCTATAAATTACACTGTCTCCAACCCATGTAACATAGCTGGTCACTACCCTGTTGTAGACCTTCCCTTTCACTTTTACTGGTACTTATCTGTCACAAATCAGTACTGACACTCTTCTCCACCCTCTCTATCTTGCCTGTACTCTCTTCTTCACCTGTCCTCCACAGTTATCCTTACTTTGAAATGTTGATCCCAATCATTTATACTCAGCCACCTTTGCCAGCTCTACTCCCTGCATCCTCAACATTCCACTACCGTCCCTCTCATTCACACACAGATATTCTGACTTAGTCCTGCTGACCTTCATTCCTCTCCTCTCTAGAGCATATTCCACCTCTAGTGTCTCCTAAATCTGTAACCTACTCTCAGTACAGATTAGAATGTCATCTGCAAACATCATAGTCAACAGGGAATCCTGTATGATCTTGCCTGTCAACCTGTCCATCACCATTGCAAATAAGAAAGGGCTCACAGCTGATCCCTGATGTCATCCCACCTCCACCTTGAACACATCCATCACTACCGTTGCAGATCTTAACCACTGTCACACCACCCTTGTACATATTCTGCACCAGTCTTGCCACACCACCCTTGTACATATCCTGCACCAGTCTTGCATACATCTCTGCCACTCATGCCTTCCTTATACAGTACCACATCTCCCTTCTAGGTACCCTGTCATATGCTTTTTCTACGTCCAGAAAGACACAAAGCAACTCCTGACCTTCTCTGTACTACTCCATCAACACACTCAGAGCAAACATCACATATGTAGTGCTCTTGCCTGGCATGAAAACATACTGCTGACCACTAGTCATCACTGCCCTGCTTAACCTAGCTTCCACTACTCTCTCCCATGACTTCATGCTGTGACTGATTAATGCTATCCCTCTGTAGTTACTACAGCTCTGCACATCAACCTTATTCTTAAAATGGTACACAAACACTTTCTCTCCACTCCACATGCAACCTCTCACTTTCCAAGATATCATTAAACAATCTGGTGAAAAACACCACTGCCATTTCCTCTAAACACCTCCATGCTACCACAGATATGTCATGTGAACCAACAGACTTTCCAGTATTAATCCTCTTCATAGCTATCCTTACTTCCTCTTTGGTAAACCGTTGCACTTCCTGATTCACCATACCCACATCATCCAACCCTGTCTCTCTCATTCTCTTCATTTATCAGCCTCTCGAAGTACTCTGTCCATCTGCTCAACACACTCTCCTCGCTTTTGAGTGCGTTTCCCTCATTATCCTTTGTCATCCTTATCTGCTGCACATCTTTCCTAGCTTAGTCCCTCTGTCTAGCCAACCGGTATAAGTCCTGGCATCCCTCCTTAGTGTCCAACCTGTCATAAAAGTCTTCATATGCCTCATCCTTAGCCTTTGCCACCTCTCTCTTTGCTATGCACCTCATCTCCTTATACTCCTGTCAACTTTCCTCATCTCTCCAACAGTCCCACTCCTTCATCCCCAACCTCTTTCTCTGTATACTGTACTTCCTCAGTCCACCACCAGGTGTCCTTGTACTCCTTCCTCCATCCACATGTCACACCAAGCACCTTTCTAGCCATCTACCTTACTAGCTCTGCTGTACTTACCAAGATAATTGGTAAATCGTCACTGCCATACAGTGCCTGTCTTAACTCTTCCCTGAACTCCACCTCACAATCACCTTTTTCCAGTTCCCACCATCTGATCCTTGGTGCTGCCCTCACACTCCTCCTCTTCTTGATTATCAGTGTCGTCTTACAGACCAACAGTCTCTGCTGCCTAACTACACTTTCCCCTGTCACCACTTTACAGTCTCCAATCTCCTTCAAACTGGCCCTCCTCCATTGGATATATTCCACCTGTGTGCATCTCACTCCACTCTTGTATGTCACTCTATGCTCCTCCCTCTTGTTATAGTATGTATTCAGCCTGGCTGCAGCATGGAGTTCTGTTCATACCTTCACCAAGCATTACCACCTGCCTATCTTTTCCAAATCCAGGGCAGGCTTTGCAACCACAGTCCTGCAGAGCATACTAGCCAGCCCCAACTCTTCTTGACTGCCTCCACCCGTTTCTTCTGCATTGGGAATCAACCCAAGTGTGATGACTGCAACAGTGAAACACGAAGAACATAGTACAGTTGTGTACACTTACTATAAATGTAGATGTTCGAGTGTATTCACTGTTGCAGTCCTGGTTTCCCACCCTCCATTCCCCTTGTCTCTCTCTCTCTCTCTCTCTTCCTCATTCCTTACAGTGCTATTTGGTATTTGCTTTCTACTGGTGGTGTTATTCAATCATAACCTAGCTCCCTATATGGGAGCTCCTGACATTTGGGGCAAGAAAAACTGACGTGATGGCATTGGCTGCCTGTTTTTATACCACTGATGACCCAACTTCAGTCCTGGAGTGACAGCAGCCGACACAGAAATACTAAGTCTCTGGTATTCGGGCCGATTGAGGGCTACCCCTGGCAGGATAACCCAAGTGTGATGACTGCAATAGTGAATACACTCGAACATCTACATTTATGGTAAGTTTACACAGCTGTACTTTCCTTGGAGCTAGATACCATACCTTTGTTTATAAGTCGCTCAACATAGAATGATTTCATCACTGCTGTACGCATGTGATTGTCAAAGGCTAGATTACAGTGTTTGTGTGTCCCTGAGTCCCTGACTACTGGGTCAACTCTAAGGGGTGTGTTGTCAGTGTAATAGTTAGCAGGGGTGGATGACTTTCTGAAGAATACTATTATGCATTTCTTGGCATTTAGTTTTAGTCCATGACTCTAACACCAGATGTTTGTGTCAGCCCTTCCTGGAGAACATTTGTGTCAGTGGGCAGTTCAATGACAGCTCCTAATTTTAAATCATCTGCAAAATTTGTCAGCCAGAGACCATTACATTGGCCCTGACTTCAGAGAAGTAAATGCCAAAAAGGAGTGGTCCAAGGACTTGATCCCTGAGAGACTCCACTTGTGAGTGGCCTCTTTGTAGAGGTGGACTCCCCAATTTTAACTTCTTGGGTCCTGTCTGTGAGCCATTTGGCTGTCCACTGGGTGACATACAAGTTTGTACCTAATCTCTTGAGTTTGTCAACAATGCCCAAGTGGGGTATTGTGTCAAATGCCTTGGCCAGGTCAAGGTAGGCAGTGTGAACCATTTTGTCCTCATCCATTGCTTTATTGACCTTCTCAAAGAAGTCCATCAGGTTAAGTAGGCATGACCTGACCTTGATGAAATCAAACTGGGTTGGATCCAGTGTCTGGAGGTTTACTATATCATTACTGATCATTTCCATGATAATTCTTTCTATGGCTTAGCAAGTACGACTAGTGAGACTTATGGGTCTATAGTTTCCAGGGCCTGTAGGTGGCCTACCTTTGTGCAGAGGGATGACTGTTGCTGTTCTCCATTTGTGAGTCATGAAGCCTGTTTGGAGACTACAGTTAAATAGCAATTACAGAGGGCCTGATGGGTCATATTTCATGCTGTTTAGAAGGCATCCTGGTAAATAATCTGGGCCCACTGATGCAGTGTCCTTGGCCTTAGAGAGAGCATTAAGGACCTGTTACCCAGTGATAGCAGAGGGAGCTATATTTGATGGTATTTTCTGAGGGAAGGTTGAAAAGGAAAGAGGGCGAAGTTGGAGCTGAGTTTGTCAGCCAGTAGGTTTGATACATCTTCTCACTCAATATATGTATCTCCATTTACAGTGAGCTCTGCACAAAACTGTGTATTGCTTTTGAGGATGCAGACATAGCTAAAAAATGCCTTGTGGTTGTCTTTGGCCTGGGAGGCCAAATTTGCCTAAAAAGTATCTTTGGTAGACTTTATTTGTCCTCTGAGATGTTTGTTTAGTTTAATGAAAGCACTTTTATTCCTCTGGGTGCTGCACCGCCTAATTTTGCCATGATTTTCTTCCTTCTGTTACTATTGATCTTGTGATTCCACCAGGCTGGCTTGTTTTTTGAATTAGTTCTTTATCTCTTCCTGGTGGGTACAGCTGCCTCTGTGCAGCTATTAACATGCTTGTATATGGTTTCTGTGAACCCCAGGGTTTATGGGGGCTTGAAATTTTGTCAGGTTATCACTTAATAGCAAGAAGTTAATGTTAGAGTAGTTCCTGAATATTCCAGGGTTAGTTGGGTGTCCAACTTTTATTTTTACTTCAAAGGAGACCAATTTGTGGTCTGACCTTACCAGGGAAGACATTACACTAGGGGGGTGTGCAGTACTCCCCCATATTAGTGAGGATATGATCCAGTATGGCTGCACCCCTGGTTGGTGTATTGACAGTCTGGTCCAGAGAGTTTGTGTTTACAAAATCCAGGAATCTGTGCCTGTACATTTGGTGTCATATAAGATTCCCAGTTAATAGTAGAGTAATTAAAGTCTGGCAAACAGCAGTCACCAGACTTAAAAACGAATAAAATAACAAACACATACTGAAACCAGTAAAGTAGACCATTTATTTTTAGATCAAACAACTAAGTGCTTTCGCCAAAATAACCAAAGGCTTCTTCAGAGTTGTTCAAACATTCTACCCATACTGCTTTTATATTAGAAATCAGATTTAAAATACAAACACCTACCCTCCATGTTAAATTTGTATGCTTTCTTAAAAAGACAGTACCTTAATACATGATCAAAATACTTACTAACATGCCAATTGACTAAATAACATTTGTAAACAATTTTACTGGCAGTTAAGGTTAAATGAATCTGTGGACCCTGGTTTGAATGATTTTATTTCCATTAAGCCATTTTTGAAAATCAGGCATAATCAAATTGTTTAAACATATCAAATAGTATATTAACATTTTGAATGAACTTTCTAGTTTAGTAAGTTATAGTAATTCTTTTTATATAAAATCTTTTACAAATGTTATTTAGTCAATTGGTATGTTAGTAAGCATTTTGATCATGTATTAAGGCACTGTCTTTTTAAGAAAGCATACAAGTTTAACATTTTGTTTCCAAATACCCATCAGAGTTACTGTCAATGTAAGAAATTTAGATTGCACGTTAACCTGATTACTGTTCCTGGAATTTAACAGGCCACATATCTTAAGTGCACTCTCTAAATGAGCACAGAGTATCCCTTTCTACAATGAATTGTAATCTGAACGTAGAAATCCTTGCAGCATGCATGTGATGCCAACGTCGAGTTTTAACCAAACTTGAAGCTGCCAGGATTTTAGCAATTTCATGTCAATAATACACACACAAGAGCAGTGCCGAGATGTGGTGCAGTTGCTGGAAGTCATAAAACCATAAAGCTATTCCATTCTTCCTACAGGAGCAACCTATTCTCTAGCACAGACATTGCATCTCTGACTCCCTTCAAAACTGTGGGATAACATCTTTATGGCTTAACCCATAAAGAAGTTTAATTTCACTAATATTTTTTCCAAAGTCAGGTGGATTAACCTCTTCCCTTCCATAATATGCTGTTACAACATATACATTTAACCCAGTTACAGTAATACATGTACATTTCTTTTCCTTCCAGTAGGGCACACTGTTGATACATTTTAACACAAACAAACCTCACAAATACATTTTCAGCACTAGCATCTGTACCAATCAGTTTGATATACAAATGGCATATAATTATTTAAAAGTTCCAGCTAGCTGTGCTGGCTTATGTTACATATCCACTACCCCACTTCTTCTGGCATGGCTGACAGTACCTCCTTTCATCACAAGGATTATTGTTTACTTTTAATATCTTTTACTGTAGTTAACCGTGTGGCCAGACAAGGCACTTGAGTGAGCTTAATGAAATAAATTGGATGGATCTCTCTTTCTGGGATTGTCAAATATACAAGGAGATCGTCTGCATAGTGATTTTTTTTGTTTGTTCCCCCATCTCATATCTCTTCAGGGCTGATTTTCTAAGCATTATTGCCAACGGCTCAAGATACAGAGCAAACACTAATGGGGAAAGGGCACACTCCTGTATAGTGCTAGATTCTGTCATTATCAGAGATTAAAGGACCTATTTTAACATTAGCAGATGGCTTTTCACATATTCTGAACAGTCCTTTTATAAATGTATAGGGCAGCCCAAAATGTAATAAACCCTCAAATAAACAAATTCCATTATACTTGTTAAAATGCCTTCTTGGCATCTAAACTGGCCACAGTTGCCAATTGTGTACAAGTTTGGCATCCTGAGCTGTCAGGGAGATTTTAAAGAGGTTGTCTGCCATTGCCCTTCCAGGAATGAATCCTGCTTGATCATGATGTAATTGGGAAGGATTAAACTTTGCTAACCTATTAGTCACTGCTGTAAATAATTTATAATCAAGGGGGCATATACATAGCTACCTATGTAACGATGGTGAAGAAGGGGTCTCAACCAAATTAAAGATGATTACTATCAGAAATTCCTTCCACTTTGGTGGAGTATAACCTGTTTTTAGAATACAAGTTTCCAAGCTTCTGAAATTTTCTATAAACAGCTTCTTACTCTATTTGTAGACCTCCATGAGTTTCCCATCAGTAACAGATGATGCCCTTCTATTCTCATGTTGCAGTATTCCAACCCTTGCGTTATCCTGTCTTGGTACTTGAACGTCCAGCTATTATACAAAAGCTTCTAGTCACTGCAAGCTACGTGGGACATCTGACGTTGGCTACGGGAATGTAGGCCATAAAAAATGACGTCTGCACGTTCCATACCTCAGAACTTCTCTGCCGCCAGTCGAACATCAACTGTTCCTGCTGTACTGGCCATTGGATATCTTTTTCAAAGGTAAGTACTGAGTTAGGTAAACTCGAAGCTTGCTTCAACAAAATAGCAAGGTTTGCCACTGGAGCAAACTACTGTATCCACCACTGTACCTCACTTACTAAACTAGGCTGGCTAGAACTCCCTCACCTCCTTCAATTGTACCAACTCTCACTCACCCACAAACTACTAAATCATCCTCTAAAAGTCCCCTCTCTCCAAAATCTGCTCCAACCCTATCATACCACCAGACCACTATGCTCCAGCAACAAAAATCAATTACAGGTAACTAAAACCAGGAACTCTGCTGGAGAAGCTCTCTTCTCATACTCCATAACAAAATGATGGAATACCCTTCCTTGTACTGTAACGTCTGTGTCATCACACACTAACTTCAAAGCTGCTCTAAAATCTCATCTAAAAGAGCACTGGACATGCCCCTGTAATAAACCTCTCTAACATCTCTACCCCAACCTCTCTAATCCCTTTCTTCCATCCCTCTAACTACCTCGGATTGCAGCCAAATACATTGCTTGTAAACCTATATCTCCGCTGTAATCTTAGCCACTGTTATTCAAGGGTAATAGCTGCTAGCTCCGCTATTAAAATACTTGTTAGTCTTTATGGTACCAATGATACAAGTGTTGTACCATTTAACTAAATAATTTCATTTTGAACTGTAACTGTTCACTAGTATTGTTAAACAAAACCTACCTATACTTTTTGTAACTTGTAATTAATTGTTTTTATTGTGGAGCTTTTCTCCCCGGGCCTCCACTGAAAAAGGACCTGTGTCCAGTCGGATTTTCCCTGTCAACAAATGTAAATAAATAAATAAAATATAAAGTACCCCGTTGTGGACATTTTGTTCTTTTGGGTCACTCCATGGCTGTTTAGGTTCATGTCTTCCGGAAAGGGAAAGTTTAGGTGCGGTCATCAGATTCCCCCATAAGGATGCTCACGAGCTTTGTCTTTTCTGTTTAGGGCCTGCACACGACCATAAGATCTGAGCAGTCTGTCAGGCCTTCGTCCCTAAGACCCTACTCAGCTGCCTGCATGCCCTTAACATTTATTTGGAGAATCCGTGTCTTAAACGCTTAGCATTGTCAGCCTGTCGGGCCACCTAAGAAAAAGGCCAAAGTTGCTAGGTCTGAATCTTTGCTGCACCTCCTCCACCTGACAGTCCCTCCTGTGGCAGATGTTAGCCTGGAGGAACGTTCAGAAACTGCCAATATTGGTATAGCAGGTACCACTGGGGAAATTGCAGAACCCAGAGTGGAAGGCATGTCTATGGAGGTAACGCAGACGTCAGCTTCCAACGGTGAGTGGGAACCTCAGCTTGTACTGGCCACCCAGATGGATCCTTCCACTGCTACAGAACCTGGTGTATCTAGGCCTACCTTGGGCCCTCCTTCACTGAAAAGAAAACGGAAGACTAACATGTTTCTCCTCCTGCAGAGAGCCAACCAGACTGCCAAACCTTTTTTCAGAATCTCTTCAATGCTTTCTTGGCTCTTAGGCCTGCTATACCCTGGGTCTGTATTATAACATCGAAGCTTCAAGTATTCGAATACCTAAAGCTTGACACCTAAATAGCGAAATCTCAAAACCACAAATGGCCACATCCACACAGGGAAAGAAATTGCTTGGCCGCAAAACAAAACAAACTTTCAAACCCGAATCAAGTGGGGGGGCTTCACACCCCCACACACCCCCAACTAAACATACCAACTCTGACATCGCTCTACATTGGAGAAAAGGGCAAATTCCCCATAATGGCGAAGCAATTTTTTTTCCCTGTTAAAAAATTTGCGGAAGTGGACGTTCGTGATTTTCAGCTTTCAGTATTTAGGTGTCGAGCTTTAGGTATTCAAATAAAAAAAGTTACAGCCCTTACCTGATGACATTAGGATAAAACTATTGGACGTGCCTCTGGATAACTGACGTCTTTAGGACAAAGGTGTCTGAGTTATTCAAAACTCTACAACAGAAGGGGAAGGAGTTACAGAACCTGAAGCACCTGTTTGTTTCTCCTTTCTCCAAATTCCACAGGACTTACCCCTCCAAAACACAATTTATAAGAAAACATTATGCCTGTCCACCTCTTTTCAGGGGCAGAAAGAACACCAGGAAGCAGCAACCTTTTACCAGACCTGCACAGACCTCGGCTCAGAAGCCTCAGTTAGTCTGCGACTACCTGGCATTACTGCTCAAACCTCTCGATACCGTTCCCCTATCCCTAAGGCTCTCTCACTGTATCCCTGTTTGGAAAAACATTACCTTAGACAGGTGAGTCTTATCCATCATAAAAAAGGGTTATTTCATGATCTGGATCACAACACCTTCCTTGAGGGGCAAACCCCAGCCACCCAAAGTGCAATTCCCTCTTTTTCAATCAGTTATAGACTTATTGCCCAAGGAACAATCCAATCTGTTCCTGTGTCAGAAAAGGGAAGGGGTTTCTATTCAAGACTCTTCCTAGTCCCAAGAAAGGATGGTCCCAGAGGAGACCAATCCTAGATCTCTCCCACCTCAGTCTTTTCCTACAAGTTTCACCTTTCTAATGCTTACTCTGCAGACTGTTTTCCCCTTGATATTACCTCAGGGATTCCTAGCCACTTTGGACATCAAGGATGCCTACCTGCACATCCCCATAAGGCCCAACATCAGGAGATATTTACTCTTCTCTGTGGGCTCATCACACGACCTACTGATCGAGGCAGAATGTTTCGAATCCTGCAATGCCATTTACAAACAGTGATATCAGTCTTGCAAGCACTGGGTTTAAGATAAACTATCCCAAGTCCAACCTGAACCCCTCTCAAGACCAAGTATTCCTTGGGTGCAGGATAAGGACGGATGTCATGAGGGCCTTTCTGCCACCTGAAAAAGTGGAAAGCTTAAAGCAGTACCTGCACTCTGTCCTTCAAGTCACAGTCTTGATTGCTAGGGAGTACCTCAGACTTCCGGGTCATATGGCATTGACTATTCCTATGCTGCCATTGGCAAGGCTCCACATGAGAAAGTTACAATGGTACCTAAGGTCTATATGGACACAACACTCACAGTCCCTGGAGTACAAAATCCCTTTTCTTCCTTGTCTCAGGAAAGAGATCCTCAGGTGGTTGAATCAAGTGACCTTCAATCCAGGGCTTCCCGTACAGGCTTCCTTGCCAGTTCAGTAGATGTACACAGACACCTCAGGTCTGGGATGCGGAGCAGCCATGGGCTGTCTAAGAATACAGGGCACTTGGTCAGACTCCATCAGACAGGAGCATATCAATGTTCGGGAGATCAGAGCAATTCTTCTAGCCATGAAACCTTTCCAACATACCCTGAAGCAGGGCCCCCTAAAATTGTTTACAGACAACACTACAGTTCTGTGATATGTGAAGAAATGGGGGATGGGGTGGGGGGACAAAATTTTACTTGCTATGCAGACTAGCTCTCTGAGTCTGGGAGCTTGCGACCCAGCAGGGGGTCACTCTGCAGACAGTATATATCCCTTTAGATCAAAACAGCCAGGAAGACACCTTGAGCAGATCCTTGTCACAGTCCCACAAATGGATGCTCCACAGGGATGTGTTCCTGGACATAATTCACAAATGGGCTACACCTCAGATCTGTTTGCCTCCCCTCTGAAAAGACAACTTGCATTATTTTGCACCAGGCTACCCAGTCCCTTGGCAAGAGCAATGGACACCTTTTCAATGTCCTGGAAGGGGATGTGTCTATATGCATCTCCCCCTTCCCACTTCTTCAGAAAGTCCTACTGAAGATCCAGCAGGACAAACCAAAAATCTTGCTGGTAACTCCCATTTGGCCAAGACAGCATTGGTTCCCACCTCCTTCTACATTTAGCCAGGGGCAATCACCACAAGTTACCCCACAGAGTGGACCTTCTCACAGAGGACAAGGAATCCCTAATCTATTGTCACCTACAGTCTTTGAATCTTACCCTGTGGGTGATAGAATTTTGATCCTTACAGACACCTTTACAATGAGGACATGCTCACAGTCCTGCAGGAGGCCAGGAAACCTAAAAAAGGAGATTGTATTTGTCTAAGTGGAAAATATTCTCCATGTGTTGTTTACAAAGGCAGTTAGACCCCTCTCAGGGTGATGTCCCCTTGGTGCTGTCATACCCGTGTTAACTATTGCAGACAGGGTTGGCATACTCCTCTGTTAAGGCCCACCTTGCTGCTGTTTCAGCTTGTCTGCCTCTGGATCCCCCTTTGGCATTTCAATTGCCTGCAACTTTATTCCTAAAGGGAGTGCTGCATCTCAGGCCCTCCAGGAAACCTGTTCCACCACCATGAGACCAGATCTGTGTTTTAGAGAAGCTCATGGTGGCCCCTTTTAAACCAGGTTCTAAGGCCTCTCTGAAACACTGCACTTTGAAAACTGTACTCCTGGTACCCTTGACGTCAGCCAGAAGAGTGTCAGAGCTACAGGCCCTCATGGCTATTTCCCCTTTTCTCACCATCCACAAGGACAGAGTAACCCTTAGGACCAATCCTTCCTTCATGACCAAAGTGGTCAATGAGTTATCCTTAAACCAAGCTATTCATCTCCCCATCTTCTTCCCTCATCCACAGAATGACAGTGAGAGAGTCTTACACTCCCTTGATGTTCACAGACAACTTAGATTTAACCTTGACAAGACCAAGTCTATCAGGAAATCAGCCCAATTATTTGTCTCCTTTCATCCCAGGGCTCTGAAGAAAGCAGTGACAAAGCAGACCATTTCTGCCTGGATCTCCAGGGCAATTTCTTTCTGATGCTCACACCATAGGAAATCCTTATGATCCAAGACTAAGGGTCATTTCACTAAAGCTATGGCTTCATCTGGAGCCTTCTTTAAGGGTCTGGATACTGCCTCTATTTTAGAAGCAGCTACTTGGACCTCTGTCCACGCCTTTACCAAACATTACAGATTGGACCATATTTTCAAATCTCGGGCGGGATTTGCCAGGGCAATCCTCCATGCATTCCTAGAAAACAGTTCCAAGCCTCCACCCTCTTCTTCCCTTTGAGCTTTGGCACTCACCCAAGGGTTTGGAATACTGCAACAGGAGAATAGAAGGACATAGAATAGTTGTGTAAAATCTTACCTTGTCCTTTTCTTTCATGTTGCAGTATTCCTTCCCCTTTTTTCACTAAACTGTCCCTTCTTGGATGGCACTGGACTAATAGTTACCCTGGGACTGGGTTCCGACTGGGGTGCTAAGCTCTGAGGTATGGTATGTGCAGATGTCATTTTTCTGGCCCACGATCCCTTAGCCAATGTCTGACATTCCTCGTACCTTGCAGTAACTAGAAGCTTTTGTGGACTGGCCAGACATTCGGCTAGCAAGAGAGGGATAACCCAAGGGTTTGAAATACTGCAACATGGAAGAGAAGGACATCTCTGGTTATGGTAAGATTTTACACAGCTATTCTTTACTATGTATTTACTAGGTTAACAACCACTTGGGCCTTTATAAGTCTAGCCATGCAACTCCAACGCGTCCCAGAAGTTATATGTTTTATAAGTGTATACAGGGGGGAATGCAGGTTATGACATGATTTACTGACTGCTTCTGTCCAATCCAGATATAGGTGCCATGCAACTCAAATGTGTCCCACAAGTTATATGTTTTAGAAGTTTATACAGGGGGAATGCAGGTTATGACATGATTTACTGACTGCTTCTGTCCAATCCAGACAGGTGCTGTGCAACTCAAACGTTTCCCACAAGTTATATGTTTTAGAAGTTTATACCGGGGGGATGCAGGTTATGACATGATTTACTGACTGCTTCTGTCCAGTCCAGATATAGGTGCCGTGCAACTGAAACGTCCCACAAGTTATATGTTTTAGATGTTTATACAGGGGGGAATGCAGGTTTATGACATGATTTACTGACTGCTTCTGTCCAGTCCAGACACAGGTGCCAGACCAGGGGTGAATTTTCGATTTTCCATCCAATGGTCCATGATACACTTGCTGAAATAATTTGTATTTCATGCTCTTTATCTTGATTATTGTAGTAAGCCCACCTCTGTCAAGTCAATGACTGTACCTACAACCTCTGTAATTTATTGCAGGATGCTGCCTTACTAACAGCATATGATGCCAGCACATACCTGACCTGTAAGTTAGTTGCAGGCAACTCTTCAGCCCTGACATGAAGCATATTCAGCCCTTTCATACTATGCTGTCCCCTACAGGAGAATAAATTTGCTGGTCAGGGACCTCCCAGGTATTCCTTTTACTCATAAAAAAAATATGAGTAATGCGGCTAGTCAGTATTGGGAGCACATCCACAATGTATACTAAATGTTCCAGGTACTTGGAGATTAATAAATGATCCCTTCTCTGGTAGGTGTGGCAGTGGGAAGAGTGGCATATATAATTAATTATCAGTTAGTTTCAGAAGTTAATAAATACGTAGCCATATATATATATATATATATATATATATATATATATATATATATATATATATATATATATATATATATGACTATCTCAAATAACTTGAGATATGTATTTATAAGGATGCCAATAGGACGGAGAGTGAGAGAATTGACAGTCTAAGTCCAAAGCTAACTTCACTGAAGGCAAAATGTTATAATCACCCCTTGCCATGTAATTACACCCTCTTGTTCCCTTATGAATTGCACAGCAAGGTGGTGGTTGCTGAAAGGATGCAAACGTTATTTGTAGTTAGTGTTCACCACTGTCTATTTGCTCTTCTAGTAGCTTCAAAGGTGTATTTTTCCTGATTAATGTAATTACTATCTGTGACTGCACCCCATGAATGATGGAGAACCCCCAGTTGTATGTTCCCAAAAAGCATGGCTTCAGAGCTAGCTTATAGTACTTCTGTTGTCCTGTACTGACTTGCACAGTATGGTAATGTAGGTAAGGTATTTTATGTGAATTTCTTTTGTCCTGTACTCACTTGCACAGTATGGTATTTTATCTTGTGCTCTGTTGTCCTGTACTCACTCAGAGTATGGTAGAGTAGGTAATGGCTTTTATCTGGAGCTCTGTTTCTTGATCTTAGGTGGGCTTTTGAAATCGATCCCAGAGAGCTTGTTGAGAGGGCAGCCATTTTCAGATTCAGTGAAGTTGCTGCAGTCTTTTAGGGGTAGGACATTTCCTATTCTCTCAGGATAGACGTTCTGAGTAGGGTACCCTATAAAGCTGAGGCTTCCATAATGGACTTTTGAGACCTCTTTTATTTTTGCTACTTATTAGTAACTTGCCCTTTGGTTTGCCATTAGTAAACTAATGCTGTATGCGTATGATAGTGTCATTTGATGTCAGCTTCCTCTTTTGCCAAAGATACGTCGGTGTGTAGTTAGATCACTTATTTTTATATAACTTGCATGCAGAATTGACTGTTGACAATGTTCTGCGTCATTTCAAGTTGGGTTATCCATCTGTTGATTAGGAAGGTTCTGCTAGTCAAAAGACTTGCATATTCTGTGTCCTTATCATTAGCCCTTAGCTCATTCAGCAACACACCTTAATTACAGACCATTGAAAACAGGATTTGTAGATTGCCTTCTTGTTCTGTTAAAGTACATCATTGCACTCTCCAAGGTTATGTGGCTCCCACTCATTGCTGTGCTTTCTTTATTGTGGACCTTATTGATGTTCTTCATGTTTCACTGTTGCAGTCATCACCTGTGAGTTATCCCTGCTGTGGTAGCCCTCGGCTGGCCCGAATACCAGAGTGAATGTTTTTCTGCGTCAGCTGCTATTGCCTGTAGACTGACGTCAGGTTGTCAATGCTATAAAGCAAGGCAGCCGACGCCATTAACACCAGTCTTTCTTGCAGTGGAGCCCATAGCAGAAGCAGTTCGCAAGTGTGCCGGTCGGTCGCTACCAGAGTTTGAATTACAGCTGAAACCGTCTAAAGCTAAGTACCCCGTTGGGGATCCTTTTTTCTTGCACTAACCAATGTCCGAAAAAGTTAACAATTGTCTCGCCTGTGGAAAGCAGATCCCACACCGAGACTTCCAGTCATACTGGGTCACTTGTTTAGGCCCAGACCATGATGTCCCCACTTGCCAGTTCTGTGCCCTCTTTAATGCGAAGACCATTCGCCATAGAGCTCTTATTGTAGACAGGTATTTTCATCTTCTGTCTTCGCATTCTGAAATGGCATCCGTCAGCCAACAATCTGTAGACATTCCGAAAAAACATAGAGATATAGAGACAGGCCACACAAGGCTAAGCCTTCACTCTCTACCACTAACAGGGCATATTCTGTTTTGAAAGACAGCAGGTCTCAACTTCCTCAATCACTATGATTGTGACCCACCATTGTTTTCACATCCTTCATTGCATTTTGTTATTCATCATGGCAAGAGATTCCAGCTGGGATTAGGCCTCATTCCACTAGGGCTACTGCCAATTTTTTTCTGGTACCTTTGTATATATTGTATATATTTTTGTGCAGGTATGTTTGGTGTCTTCGACATCTGGGGCAGAAAAGACTGGGATATGTCATGCGCATTAGTACAGTACCGTACTGTACTGACATCATCAGTCTAATGCGCCGTGACCGCCAGCCATATACTCTTGTATTTTCGGGCCGACTGGACAGCGGACTACCCCCAATAGTTAGGACTGCAGCAATGCTTTCGCAGCCCCTGATGCCCGATATCTATGCAGGCCTCTACCAAGACCCTTTCAGAGTCCGGATTGCCACAGAAATCTTCTTTGTTTTTCGAGCCTTTGGCTGTCTCTGCCTCAGTTGGGTCCGGAGCTGCAACACCCTCACCAGCTTCCGAGGAGGCCTCTCGCACTAATGAATCTAGACAAAAACTGATGTCTCCTCATCCAACTACAGTTTCTCTCAGACTGATGGATATCCTTAGGCCTAGAAGCCAAGCCACTCTTAGAAAATCTGCCTCTAGCCACCATCTTGCTCCCGCTTCACCACCCCCAGCCCAGATTCTTAAAATGGTGAAGGATCTTATCTGCCTTATCAGGGGTAGTCAGGCCACAACTTCTTAAAGGAAAAGACCCTTCTCCTGAAATTATGACAGAACAGGATTCTGAGGAATCTGATTATTCAGATTTTGAAGAGGAACAACAACCTCTGACTGCTTATGAGGATTCAGATGCAGAGGAATCCATTCCGTCTGCCTCCCCCACCAGAAGATCTTTCCTTTGGGGAAACCCTTCACACCCTCAGGAAACATTTCCAATGGGAATCTCAGGACTTCCCCCAGTCTAAGAAACGACTAAGAGTTTCTGGACCTGCCCCAGTACAGACCCCTGTCCATCCCCCCTATCTTGGAAGTGGTGGATGATGATTTCCATGAATCCAGCTTAGCCCCTGACACCCTCCCACCTGCTCCCAGTAAACCTGACAGGTATTACAGAGTACCGGATTCTCACAAATACCTGTACAGAAATCCTGCTGTAGGTCAGGGTCATTACACAGAGACCTAAAGGAGCTAAGACTAGTTCTTCCAAGAATCCTATTCCTTCTGACAGGGATTCCAGAGCTCTGGGCAGATGGGGTAAAAAAGTATACACCTCTGCAACCTTAGCTATCAGAGCACTCAACTGTCAGTTCCATATGTTAAAACATCGACAACGCACTACTAAAGCAAAGAATTTCTACCTTTCCTGACTGTGCCAGTTCAAAAGAGTTAGCAGATTTACTGCACTCTGCTTGTCAAGTGGCCAAACACTCATTACACTGTGGATATGATGCCCTAGAAGCCTCAAGCAGGGCTAGCAGTGTCAGGATCTGTCATTAGGAGACATGCATGGTTGAAGGATCAACCTCTCTCTGAGCATGTCAAGTCTAAATTAATTGATGCAACCCTGGATAAGGACCACTTGTTTGGAGTAAAAGCATAAGAGGTGCGTAAAAAGATGGAAGACAAAGCAAAATCTATGCAAACAGTAAAAGATTTCTTTCAGGTTCAACCTCCTAGGTTCAGCAGGAACTTTCCCTCTAAACACTGGTCCTTCCCTGCATCTAGCAGAAAGGGGAAAGGTAAGTCCCACAGGGACAGACCTCCCAGGCCCCCTATCCCAGGGACAGCAGAGAACCAAACAGTGGACCACTTCTGCCCGAAAGGCAGGGAGTTCTAAGCCATCCTTCTATGGCAAAAACTCTCAATGACCCCCCCCCCCTTTCACTCACCAAAAGCTAGAAGGAAGGCTCTCCCTCTGCAAAGAAAATTGGCTTTCTATAACAAAGGACCAGTGTATCTTAAAGATAATTTTTCAGGGATACAAATTCTCTTTCAGCGAACTCCCACTTGCAAGAGGGTACCCAGATTTGCCTCCAAATCAATGGGCAGAGGCATTGAAACAGGTCCAAACTCTCATATCCCAGGGGGCAGTAGAACCTGTCCCCTCAAATCAAACAGGCAAAGGCTTTTATTCCAGACTATTCCATGTTCCCAGAAAAGAGGGCACTTGGCGCCCCTTCCTGGATCTATCCTTTCTGAACACCTCCCTGGTGGTCCCCAAGTTTGAAATGCTAATTTTGCAGCAACTGCTGCCAATGCTGACAGAAAATGCCTGTTTAGTCACCCTAGACCTAAAAGATGCCTACCTCCACATCCCCTTAAGGGAATCCTGCAAGAAATTCCTGTGCTTCAGAGCAGGCTCACAACACTTTCAGTTCTCTGGGCTTCCCTTCGGCTTACCTACTGCTCCCAGAGTATTCACCAAATGCTTAGCCCCGGCCATAGCATTTTGCAGACAGAGGAATATACAGATTTACCATTATCTGGACAACTGGCTGATTTAGGCAGAGTGCAAAGCTGCTGCAGGACCTTCTCTTTGTTAAAACCCTCCTAACTTCTCTAGGGTTCACCATCAACGAGAAGAAATCAAAGTAAACACCCTCCAGGAGGATCATTTTCTTGGGAGCACTGCTGGACACAGCATCCCAAGTGGCCTTTTTATCCCCAGAAAAGCTTTGCTTCCTGCCTCACTACTTTACCCAGCTGGCTTCCAGAAGTCCCCTCACTGTGAGGAAGTTCCTGCAAGCCTTGGGGTACATGTCATCTTGCATCCTTCTAATTCCTCTGGCCAGACTCCACATGAGGAAACTTCAGTGGTATCTAAAGAGCCTTTGGTGTCAGCACTCTCAGCCTGTAAAGATCTCTCTATTTCTGATCCCCTGTATAAGGGCCGAATTTCTCTGGTGGGCAGGGGCCTGTTCCAAGAACAAGGGTCTTCCCTTCATCCTCCGCCCTACCAGGCAGACCATCACCACCGATGCCTCAGACATTGCTTGGGGTGCTCACTTAGCAGGCAGGTGCACCCAAGGGCTTTGGGATGCCCAGCACCTTCCCTTACACATCAGTCAGAAGGAAATGATGGTAGTACAAAAGGCTCTGACATCCTTCAAACTTCATCTCAGGCCAGGGGTTCTCCTTATCAAAACAGTCAACACCACAGTAATGTGGTACATCATCAAACAGGGAGGTACCCAATCTTACCCTCTGTGCAGGATAGCCATGGACCTCTGTGTGACAGCCTCCTCCATGAGATTACACCTAATTGCCCAATACCTACCAGGGATCAACAACATCCTGGCAGACCACCTAAGCAGAAACTTACTGGACTCCCACGAATGGCAGCTCTAAAGAAAAATCTTTTTGCAAGTCACTCAGGAGTGGGGCACTCTGGAGGTGGCTCTCTTTGCTTTGCACCTAAACCACCAGCTGAAAGAATTCTGTACCAGGGAGTATCACCACCTATCATGAAAGGTGGATGCCTTGACCTTCTCCTGGAACACCCTCTTTGTATACGCATTCCCACCTCTGCCTCTTATTTCCAAGGTACTGATCAAGAAAAGGGAGGAGAGACCAAAGGCTATGCTCATTGCTCCATATTGGCCCAGACAACATTGGTACCCCTTACTGCGCAACCTGACCTTACAGCCTCCCAGGCAGCTTCCCCTGATCTCAGACCTCTTAACCCGGGGGGGGGGGGGGGGATGCTGCACCCAGACTTGCAGACTCTCAAACTGTCAGCATGGCTAATACTTTAAAAGCAAACAAGGGGCCCCTGTTAAGCAAACCAGCCCTAGACATTATCACAGAGGCCAGAAGGCCTAGCACAAGAAGATCTTACACAGGGAAATGGAAAAGATTCTGCTCCTGGAGCCAGTCCAGAGGGGGGCAGTACCTCACAACTTCCATCCCTCTTATCCTGGACTACCTACTGGAGTTACTCAATAGTGGCCTCTCCTTCTCTTCTATTAAAATCCACGCCTCAGCCATTTCAGCTGATTTCGATACAGACCAGCCTGTCTTCTCACATCCTTTGATTAAACAATTCCTTAGAGGGGCTTCTAATATCAGACCTCCCAGAAGGGAAGCAGGACTGTTCGCCCCCGGATGGTTCGACCCCAATACATTTCTATACAATTTCATATATAAATTTATATGTATTGTATATGCAATTTTTTAGTTGATGGTTTGACCCCAGACTATTTGACCCCAAATATATTCTCGTAAGTACTTTATCATTATGTTATTATTTAATCAATTATTCAGTAATAACACTGTTAATTGTTCATTGTAAATATATATTTTTTTACTTTAATATTTTTATTTAATTTAATTATTACATTGGTTAGTATAAATATAACACACAAACTTTTAACATATACTAACTAGTGTTGTGTTTTATCCCACATTGGTCAAGTCTGAATCATATAACCACTGACTAATTAACTAAACAAAACATTGCTGCATGTGCACATCTCATAAAACATATTGAAAAATATAACGAATATTTATACATGAATGACTGAAAACTAATTCACATAGTAATAACTAATACTTACTAAAAAAACCTTAAAAGGATCCCACATTCAATGACATATTCTTAATGACTGCTACTTCATAATCGTGAAACTAACCTCCTGTACCCTCTTGTACGTGTACATAAAACACTGTGTCATGTTGTCATAGCAACCTAAACATATATTAATGTCTCGCTAAAAAATAACACTTAAGCAATCAGATGTAACACTGAAGCATATGCTTGAGTGCGTCACCAAAAACTAACATACCTAATATCAAAATATAATTTAATAAAAACCTTTAAAACATGTAACCTACTCAAACACTACTTTCTAATGTCTGGACCTAACGTTTGAACTGGCAAATTGTAAACGTGCATCCGTATTGTTGCTATATATTATCTGAGGAACAATGGATATAGTGCATAAGTAAAAATGATCTAAATGCAGACCAAACACCCGATGATGTAAAAGATATTGAACCTGCACCTACAAAGCCAAGACACTTGCACTGTTGTAGAGGTAATAATGCTGCACACCGAACAACTAAACTATAAACTACAAATGAATTCAACTAACTAATTGCATTTTTTGTAAAGTATGTGTAGTCGAAGCCCATAAATAGAAAAGAAAAAGACTGTCTAAACCAATTTTAAGAATGTTTAAACAGTCTTTCTTTTCTATTTATGCTTTGATGTGCTTCGGCTTCACTTACATTATTTTTTTAATTCAGGTCCAACTGTCCGGGGTCAAACTGGTGGGGGGCAAATCGGCGGGGTCCAAACGTCCTGTACCCCCCAGAAGGCCACCCACACCAGTATGGGATCTGAATTATGTTTTGGAAAAACTAACCTTACCACCCTTCGAACCTACTGCTTCAGCAGAATTGAGATACCTCTCCTGGAAGACTGCTTTCCTACTACCTATCACCTCAGCCAGAAGGGTTTCAGAACTTCAGGCACTGATGTCCGTTGAGCCCTTCATCATTGTCCATGCAGACAGGGTCTCCCTGAGGAATAACCCCTCCTTTATGCCCAAGGTGGTATCTGATGTGACCCTCAACCTGGCCATACATCACCCACCTTCTTTCCTAACCCTCAAAACAAGGGGGAAAGAATTCTGCACTCACTAGACGTGCACAGACAGCTCAGATACTACCTGGACTGTACTAAACCCTTCAGAAAAACAGACCAGCTTCTTGTCAGCTTTGCTCCCAGGGGCAGAGGGGAAGCCCATTTCCAAATGGAGATCATACTGTATCCATTTCTGCTACAGACTACATGGGAAACCCCCTAAGTCTATTCATAGCCATTCCACTAGGTAGGCCTCCACTTCCACATCATTCCTCAGAGTAGTTCCCACCAGAGACATCTTGGAAGCTGGCACCTGGACCTCTGTCCACACCTTTATAAAGCATTGCCACCTACCTCTTTTCTCTAAGGCTAGGGCAGGGTTTGCCTCTGCAGTTCTGCAGGGCTTGCTGACCCATGCCTAGGTCTCTAATCCTTCCACCCTTCTCCTCAGCTTTGGTAATCCTCCCACAGGTGACTGTTAACACTGAAACATGAAGAACATAGTACAGTTGTGTACACTTACCATAAATGTAGATGTTCGAGTGTATTCACTGTTGCAGTCCTGGTTTCCCTCCATCTTTCCCCTTATATCCGCTTTCCTTAGGGAGATGTAAGCTTTTCACGGTGGCTTTTAGCCACCAGCACCACTTTGACATATTTCCTTGTGCTACTGACAGGTTAGGGCAAGGAAAAACTGATGTAATGGCATTGGCTGCCTTGCTTTATAGCACTGACGACCTGATGTCAGTCTACAGGCGACAGCAGCCAACGCAGAAAAACATTGACTCTGGTATTCAGGCCATCCGAGGGCTACCACAGCAGGGATAAACCCCCAGGTGATGACTGCAGCAGTGAATACACTGGAACATCTACATTTATGGTAAGTGCACACAACGATACTATTTTTAAGCTGCTTAATTTTGGCAGTAAACTACTTTTGCCAAATAGGTATTTATTAAGAACCTTGAAGCAGTGACTTTACAGAGGGGCCCGCTTTCATCCTGTCATGCAGAGAAAGGGCTTTCAAGTTAGAACTTAATACGTTGCCTTTAAGGGGTAGCTGACTTAACACCTCAAGGAAGTCTTCAGGTGAAGTTGTTTTTGTGATGCACTATAATTAGTTTGCTTCTGTTAGGGACTTTATCCTTGTAGCTAGCTTACTCGTTAATTCACAGGACTGCTGCAGCCATTACTACTTTAGCTAAATTGACTACATATTGTCATAAGATGTACTGTATAACTATTTGCCTTTGACTTTATCCGTTTATGTCAATGCATGCTCTTCTTGCTAGTTTATTCTATGTAATAATTTTGTGCAGATTTTTTTTTTAGCTGCTACCATTTTGTGGCTTGGATCAACCAGGCAAATTACTTGGTTAGGAGATATTAAATAAATAAATAGTAATACAACCAGCAGGGTAGTATATGTAGTAGCTTTGAAATCTTCATTGTAGATGCTGTTAATTGCTGCAGGTTAGACTGAACTGCCTCTCTTGTGTGCAGTGGATTAGCCCCCATCTAAACAGATCCACATCTCTTACCCATGTTTAGGGAGTTTCCCTTTTCAGACAGTGTGTCTAGCTTACTACAAATATGGAATTTGTACAATTTGAACAATGACCTCTGCACACTTGTGATATACTAAAGCCTGCATGCTTCATTTGTCTGGCATACGACAAAGATCAAAAAGCTGCTAAACATTATTACCACTACTGGCCCGGGGAAAAGTTACTGAAGATTGTAATAGTGCAGTCTTCCTAAATAAATAAAATTATAGTTGCCGGACAAAATTGTTGTTCATTTCATTTTAGATGTGGTGTCTTAAAAGAAGATTTTGTGTTTTTAATACTGTTTATACATTGAGACTGCATTATGCAAATGTCAAATAAATAAATGTTAGGTGCATTTTAGCAACACATTTTTATTTTTTTTTCTGTAGGAAACCAATTGTTTTCTACCACTAGAGGGCAGTGCAGTCATTTTTCTTGACATCACAATCAACCTGCATCTGTCACTGAAATTTTCTCTTCTTTCCCCCCAAAACACTTTTTATTCATTTGAAATGTACGGAGATAATAAGAATACACACGGATTTCTTTTTTTAAAGAGAAGCAAGTTAACATTTGTTTTTGGAAGTTCTGAATGTCCATGCAAGACCTGAAAACGAGGAGCTTTTGTGCACAAACATAAGAGGCTTAACATTCCATAAACCTGTACCAATTCCAAGGTTATTTTTTTCAAATGTGTCGTTGTTGAACACTGCTTGTAATGGTGGACCTGTGGAGTATTTCTGCAGTCCAATAGAAGGATTTTTTATTGATAGACACAGTAACTCTGACCCCTGAAAGCGCCAAGTAGAGCAAGTATTTGAAAGGTGCTCAAGATTCTGAACATTTTACCTGCTAGTATCCGTTAAGTCCTGTTATCGTAGAGCTGCTTAGCATGTTCTTTGTTTTAATGGGAAGACCATGTACTTTGCAGTGCTGATCTTTAGCGCTTACACCAGTACAACTCAGTTACATATGAAGGACGTAAAACTAAAAATGCAGGAAAAGAAGGAAAAATTACATTGTAGATCAGTGTGCACAGTGGTGAAATAATGTATTTCTCAGTTGTATAGTTTTATACTTTTAAGCAGATCAGGTGCCTTGATTTTATAGTGCATGTGCAGTGGCGGTTAAAACAATGACTTAGTTTGCAGTAGAAACGTAAGCCTGGTAGTAGTAGTAGGCTGTGATTGCAGTTATGCACATGGCTAAGAAGTTATTTAGGAGGTGTGATTATAACAAGATGCTAAGTGTTGAACACTGATGCAGAACATAGGCAATATTTCAAAAATTACTCTCTAAACCAGTGCTTAAACATATTAACAGCTGTGGCTAGCTGTGTGACCAGCAGCATGGAGGCCGTAATTCCTTCAGTACAATAACAGCCCTTCTCTGTCTGATGCTGTCTCTATTTATTGCAGTATTAATGACAACCTCATCACGTCAGGTGTGTTCATTGACATGACTAGGGCTTTTGAGACAGTTAATCATAAACTTTTATGCAGTGAGCTGCCAAGCTCAACTTTGGTGACAGTACAATTACATGGTTTGCTACCTTCCTAAAGGACAGCTCCTTTAAGTATATTCTGGTGACTCATTCTCAGACAGTAGCATACTTCTCAACTGCCCAGATTTTTGCAGAAGGTTCAAATTTTTTGGCTGTATTTTTTTGTCTGTTCCTCGTAAAATTTGTGGATTTCTGGCAAATCACTAAGGATTGAAGTCACTAAATAATGATATACATTTGTGTTTCAGGCTTTATGTCCTTCAGAAAATGCATGCTATCATAAAACCTGTTATTCTAACAACTTTCTAAGGTTATTAGAGCAATATTTAAAATCGGTCCCTGCTTTATTGGTCTTTGTCCCCCAGCTATTTTAGACTTTGTCCATATTTCTGTCCTAAGTGGTTGAAAGGTATGAAAACTGTTATTCCTCAGAGTCCAGTACTGAGGTCACCGCTGTTCTCCCTGTAAATTAACAATGTCAGTTTAGACCTCCCGATCTGAATTTACTGTTGTATTCCATCTTGGTTGGGTGGGCGTTCGAAAGACATGCGTAAATGGGCCTGCCTTCGTTGAAGGTTGAACGTCGAGCTGGCACCTCGGCGTTCGAGAAAATCTACTGCCAGTCATTAGCGGACCGGAGTTCCTCTGTGGCGACCCCTAACCGAGAAAAGCCGAAAGACAACAATAACATTCCGTCTTGATTTCTGTATACGTACAGATTACCTGTTGTTTGTGTCAGCCCTGTGAACTGGACACTCCATACTCTACTTTAATTGTCACATTTAGTGTTAACAGACATTATTGCCTTTGGTTTCTTCTATATTGGCTTAATATTCTCAGTATTATAGTGTTATAGATATGACTTGTTTAATTACTGTAGTGGGCTTCCTAATGTTTTGTAAATCTATGTGAATGTTCACTTGATTTCTTGTTCAAACCACAGGTCGTGGCCAAAACAGGTAATCAGACCAGCCCACCTATCTGCTCACCAAATGAAATAACTGAGTTTTTGCAGCACTTATTTCCAGTATCGGCAGCAGGATAACATGACAGTGTGTCTACTTCATGCTTTCTGCCATGGTGGGTTTGTTGTTTTGTAGCTCTTGTTGGATCCTATGTAGTGTAGGCATAGAGGTGCTACTGGCACAGAATGTTGCCAGGCCTTACGCTTTGTGGTGCTGCTGTGATAGTCGAGAAGGACTGTATACCAGACCCTCCAACACTGGGTGGCTGGCACGACACTCACTTCACTGTGACTGATAGTCATGGCTGTTTGTTTTGTAGCCAAGGTAGGACAGTATCCATTGTCTGTCTCTGGCTTATTATTAGTGTCTTTGGACTACCTTTCATCAAAGGACCAGTCATCGTCTATTATCATTTAGACCTTTGGTTTTCAGAGGTTGCCTAGTAAACCTTCATTAAATCCCAGAAAAAAATTGTAAATTTCTTCTAGCTATCAGAAAAGTACTCTGGTGTCACTGTATGAAATAGTGTATTCTGAAGGAAGTGAACAGACTCTCCAATGCAGAACATATGTACACACAAAAAAGTCAAGATTTGGTTTAGCACATTATTCTTTTAGAAAATGTGTACTAAATAGTGTTTTTAAGCATTTATCATTTCCAGACTTGTTTGGGTCTTCCCCGAGAAATTTCTCAGCCTCCTCGGGAAGGCTGGTCTTAGTGTTTAAGAACAGCTGGTCTAGATTTGTCTAGTAGTTTGATCAGAAGTAAGTACTGAGAAAGCGGAGGCTTTCTGGATAGAGTGATGGAAAAATAGAAGGATCAAGTTAAGTCTTGGTAGGCTTTAAAATATGGCAGAACAAGAAAAAAATATTTTTCATACTGCAGACATGGCATTGGCCAAAATATATCAGTTAAGAAAATTTTGACTCTGGATAAAGTTGTCATGAAGTCATATGGAACAGATAAAATAGTTTTACTCGAATTAGTACTCGATTGTGAAGTACTCAAATCTATCTACAACAAGGTAGCTAGATTTGCTGCCCAACAAACCTACAAATCCCATCACTGTCTCTCTAAAACACCTAAACTGGAACCAGCTTCTTCTCTCTCAGCTCCAGATCATCCATTCTATCCTATACCAGCCTTCCTACTGTCCAGCACTATCCCCTCTCATCTCCCGTCATTCTCCCTCCAGACCTCTCCGAAGCTCTAACCAAGACCTACTACAAATCTACAAACCCAAGTCTAAATTTGGACGCAACATGTACAGCTGTCACCCCACTATTGCCTGGAATAGACTCCCACTAGATATCAGGACCCTTACACATCCTAAAGAATTTAAGACAGGCACCAAAGAGCACTTTAAAAGTCACTGGTCCTGCCACTGCACTCTCCCTCCTTAAATATCCCCTACTTCTCATACTTTAATCTACTTTCTGCCCTTAACTCGCTCTTCTCACTAGCTCTCTCTAATCTTCCTTGACTACTCTTTCTACTGTCTTCTAAAATCTATTAAGCAAATCGCCTTAGAGAAACATTCTATTGTAATTGTCTTGCCTTCATGCAACTACATCATGATAAAACTGGGTTTTTGTAACAACTTATCCCAAAACTATATTCATCTTAATGACATATTTCTTTTTATACATCTTGAAATAGTTTTGCTATACTCCCTGATTATTGACACTGTATAACATTGTATTGCTGCTTAATGCCTTGTAATAATCCTGTAACATTGCTGTTTAATGCAAATTTATAATGAAAATTGTATAATATGTTGGAGCTTTTCTGCCTGGGCCTCCACTGAAAAAGGGCTCTTCAGCTCAGTCTGACAATCCCAGTCAACAAATGTAAAATAAATAAAATGCAGTTTCTTTGTTTTAATATTTATTTAATCAAAATCTGTATTAATTCAAATCATAAAATTGTTTAACTTGTATAAGACTGTAAATAATGATACACCACCCATGGGACTTCTCTCTATCATTTTCTGTATCAAAAATAAGTAATGTAATATTGGGGTCTTCATTTTCTGTTACCCCCTTTGCCCTTTTCACAGCCATAGGTGATCAGAGTGAATCGCAGCAGGCAGTGAGCATAAGGCAAACAACCAATTTTTGATGGCACGCCAGTCCATCACTGTACTCACATCCACACCCATGCACACTTACAGTTAAGAAGACTACAAGTTCACCTACCATGCCTTTGTGATATTGGGGGACGACGACTGTAAATTCTGTTGAAAACCCACACTGACACTGGAGAACATGCATACTTCACTTAGAAGACACTGCACTTGGGAACCAGACCTGAGACAGCATCTTGAATGTCAGCACCACTTTGAGTATCTTCAAACATAGCAAAGTTAAGGTGCAGGAGACAAAACCCAAGATCACAAGAAACACTAGCTTAAAGTTAAGATGTTCTTCGTGTTTTACTGTTGCAGTCATTACATTTGGGTTATCTGCCTTCAGGTAGCCCTCAGCCGGCCTGAATATCAAAGTCTTGGATTCCTGCATCGGATGCTGTCTCTTCTTCCATGACGTCAGGTCGTCAGGGGTATAAAAGATGCAGCCGATGCCATTACATCAGTCTTTCTTGCCGCGCAGTGCCCGAAGCAGAAGCAGTTTGCAAGTGCCGGTTAGCCGACTCCTGAAATTTTTGTTTTTGAGTTTCAGAACCAAAGTCTTCAAAAAAGCTAAGTACACCGTTGGGGATCCTTTTTCTTTCTCTTAACCGATGTCAGTAAACGTTAACAATTGTCTTACCTGTGGAAAGCAAATACCTCATAAAGATTTTAATTCATACTGCATTCCTTGCTTAGGCCCAGACCACGATGTCCCTCGATGTCAGTTTTGTGCCTTATTCAACCCCCAAACTATTCGTCGATCTATTTTTGCAGCAAATTATTTTGGTACTTGGTATAACTATCCAGAAATGGCTCCAGTAAGCCACCCAACTACTGACATTCCGAAAAAATGTAAGGATAAAGACAGAGACAGACCACATAGGTCCAAAACTGCTGACGACGCTTCCATGAAGCTAGACGCCAGTTCGCCGGTACTCAGTGAGGCTCTTTCTCAGCCCCTGATACCCACTACTGCAGATTCGCAGGCCTCTACTGAGACCCATTCGGAGTCTGGTATGCTGCGAGATGCTTCTTCGATTACGGAACCTGCGGATGTCTCTACCTTGGATGGGTCCAGAGCTGCTGTGCAAACACCGTCTTCTGAGGGTATATTCAGGCCTACAGATTTGCATTTTAAACTGACGCCATCTTCTTCTTCCAGGCCTAAAACTCAACCCATGCCTAGAAAACCGATGTCCAAACTGCATGGTCAGGCACATATGCCTAAAAAAAACAAATGCTTAGAATGGCTGAAGACCTTATTACTTTAATTAGGGGAAGCCAGCCTGCCCCCTCTAAGAGACCTAAAACTGATTTTCCTTCTGATTCTTCTGATCAGGATTCTGATATTTCTGTTTCTTCTGATTACCATGATTTGCTCTTATCTACCTATGAGGATTCTAATGCAGAGGATTCCATTCCCTCTGCTTCCCCTCCAGAAGATTTTTCTTTTGGTGAAACCTTGCACACTCTTAGGGAGCATTTCCACTGGGAAAGCCAGGATTACTCTGACTCCAAAAAGAGGCTTAGAGAATTCTTACTCCTTCCTCAACACAGGCCTTTAGCTATCCCTCCTGTTCTGGACATTGTAGATGATGCCTTCCTGGAATCAAGCCTGTCCCCAGACACTTTACCTCCAGCTCCCAGAAAACCTGACAGGTATTAGAGTACCTGACTCTCATAAGTTCCTCTGCAAGAATCCTACTGCAGATCCAGAGACCATTTCCCAAGGTCCTTGCATTAAGGCTACTGCTGCCAAAAATCCTACCCCCTCTGATAGAGATGCTAGAGCCCTGGGACAGATTGGGTAAGAAGGTATACTCTTCTGCTACTTTGGCCATTAGGGCTTTAAATTGCCAGTTTCATATGTTAAAGTACCAGCTGCATATTATGAGATTACTTAAACAGAAAATGATGTTGATATCTGACTGGGCTGAACACAAAGAATTACAGGATTTAATGCATTCTGCTGAACAAGTTGGTAAACATACTTTGCAATATGGTTTTGACTCGTTAGAAGCATTTTGCAGGGCTGCTGCCACTGAGTCTGTACTTAGAAGGCATGCTTGGCTTAAGGAGCAAAACTTGCCAGATCATGTCAAAGCTAAATTACTGGATGCTCCCTTAAACCAAGACCGCCTGTTTGGCAACAAAGCAGAAGTCGTCCTGAAAAAGATGAGGGGAAAAAGCGAAATATATGCAAACTGTTAAAGATTTCCTGCAAGTACAAACTCCCAGATTTAGGAGGCATTGGCCTTCAAAGAATTGGTCCTTTCCAGTCTCTTCCAGGCCTTCTCAGTCCAAACCCAGGAACAGCAGACTACCTAGGTTACAGTCTCAGGCTACGCACAGGCCTATGCAGTGGGGGGCTTCCACTTCCAAAGCAGGAAGTAGTAAGACACCCCCCTACGGAAAAATGTCACAATGACTTAAACCTTTCAAGCCCTGCTAATCTGCCTGCTCCCTTAGGAGGAAAGCTCGCCCTGCATGCAAAAAACTGGGAACTCATTACCCAGGACAAATGGGTTTTAAATATATTTTTCCAAGGGTACAGATTCCACTTCCATACCCTACCAACCCCAAACGGGTTGGCCAGACCTACCCCCAAATCAGTGGGTAGAAGCTCAACAACAGGTTCTCTCTCATCTAAGTATCAGGGCTATTCAGCCTGTCCCAGCAGAAGAAAGGGGACAAGGTTTTTATTCAAGACTTTTCCTGGTACCCAGAAAAGACAGCTCCTGGCGTCCTATCCTGGACCTCTCTATTCTAAACACCTTTTTGGTAATCCCAAAATTCAAAATGCTAAAACTTCAACAGCTGCTTCCTATGCTAGGCAGAGATGCCTGGTTGGCAACCTTAGACTTAAAGGAAGCTTACCTGCACATTCCAATAAGGGAATCTTGCAGGAAATACCTACGCTTCAGGGCAGGCTCATAAAGAAACTACTAACCTCACTGGATACACCATAAACAAAAAGAAATCTCGCCTAGTACCCTGCCAAGAGATTGTATTTCTGGGAGCAAGCTTGAACACAACTTCCCAGATGGCTTATCTCCCGCCAGAGAAACAAGGGTATTTGACAACCTACTTCAAACTACTGGCCACAAAGACCCAGCTATCTGCAAGGAAAAGTTTGCAAGGCCTGGGGTTCATGGCCTCTTGCATTCTACTAATTCCATATGCAAGATTGCATATGAGGAAACTACAATGGTATCTAAAAAGCCTATGGTGTCAACATTCTCAGGACCTGGACTCAATGATTCCTGTCATACCTTGTATAAAAACAAAGTTCCTTTGGTGGGCAGAGGCCTGCTACCAGAACAAGGGGCTCCCTTTCACTCTACCCCCTGCCACCCAAACCCTAACAACAGACACATCAGACTATGCATGGGGGGCTCACTTGGCAGGGCAGCGCATTCAGGGCAAATGGAACCAGAGTCAGATGCACCTGCATATCAACCAAAAAGAAATGTTAGCTGTACAGAATTCCCTGACAGCCTTCAAAGACGACATCCTTCCAGGACAATTACTAATAAAGACAGACAACACCACAGTTATGTGGTACATAAACAAGCAGGGAGGAACCCACTCGTACCCTGTCTACAGACTAGCCATGGCTCTGTGGAACACAGACTTGAGCTACCAAGTGCACCTACAAGCTCAATACCTGCCAGGCAAGCTAAATTTGCAGGCAGATGACCTAAGCAAAAATCTCATGGACTCACACGAATGGAAACTGGAACCAAAAATATTCAACCTCTTGAGGAACAAATGGGGGACTCCAGAGATAGACCTGTTCGTCTCCCCTCAGAACTACCAATTGGACAAATTCTGCACAGGGACTCCCCACAGTCAAGCTTGGAATCGGTTTATGCCTTACTCCCTCTGCCTCTCCTCTCAAATGTTCTGCTAAGGATCAAGCAGGACAAGCCAAGGACAGTACTAATTGCACCAGACTGGCCTTGCCAGCACTGGTACCACCTCTTGCGCATTATGGTACTGTTGGAGCCATGGCACCTACCTCAGACACCTTCCCTTCTGTCCCAGCAGGCGGGCCAGATTCTGCACCCTCAGCTTCAAACCCTGAACCTTGCAGCCTGGCTAATTCCTTGAGCTCTCCAATAGAATCCCTCAGTAAGCAGGTGCTAGATGTCATTCTGGAAGCAAGGAGGTCTAGTACTAGAAAATCCTATGCTGAAAAGTGGAAAAGATACTGTTCCTGGAGCCATACTCAGGGGGATGGATACAATGGGGCCCATCTTACCTCATATTCTTCAGTTCTTAACAGATATGCTCCACAAGGGCCTATCCTTTTCATCAATTAAAATTCATGCCTCTGCCATTTCAGCACATTATAATACTGAACCTCCCCTCTTCTCTCACCCCCTGCTAAAGCAATTCCTCAGAGGGGCTAAAAATTTAAGACCCCCTAGGCGAGTCCCTACTCCAGCCTGGGACCTTAACTTTGCATTGGAAAAACTCACTCTCCCTCATTTTGAGCCAGCTGCAACTGCAGAGTTGAAATTCCTTTCTTGGAGAACAGCCTTCCTTCTAGCCATCACTTAAGCAAGAAGAGTGTCTGAATTACAGGCCCTCATGGCAGTGGAGCCCTTCATTATATTCCATGCAGACAGGGTTTCCCTTAGGACCAATCCTTCCTTTATGCCCAAGGTGGTGTCTTGTGTGGCCCTAAATCAGTCCATTCATTTACCTACCTTTTTCCTGAATCCACAAAACAAAGGTGAATGAATACTGCACTCTTTGGACGTGCACAGACAACTTAGATTTTATTTGGACAGAACTAAGCCTCTCAGAAAATCTGAGCAGCTGCTAGTTGGCTTTGCTGCAGGGGCAGAGGGGAAGGCAATTTCAAAGCAAACCCTTTCTAAATGGATAGCCCATTACATTCATTTCTGCTATAAGCACCATGGAAACCTACCCCACAGGGGATAAGATTACATTCCACCAGGGCTGCAGCTACCTCTACAGCCTTTCTCAGAGGAGTCCCTACCAGGGGCATCCTAGAAGCTGCTACCTGGAGCTCTGTACATACCTTCACCAAGCATTACCACATGCCCATTTTTTCTAAATCCAGAGCTGGGTTTGCCACTGCAGTCTTGCAGGGCTGAATAGATGGCCCTAATTCTCTTTAACTTCCTCCTCCCTTCCTTAACTTTGGGAATCAACCCAAATGTAATGACTGCAACAGTGAAACACGAAGAACATAGCACAGTTTTGTGCACTTACCGTAAATGTAGATGTTCGCGTGTATTCACTGTTGCAGTCCTGGTTACCCTCCCTCCAGCCCCCTGATTTTTTTTTTTTGGCTCTACCTTTCCTTTTCGTTTTAAGCTTTCTGGTGTATTTGCTTTTTGATGGAGGTGTAACATATAGGTTCATAGGTAGGTACTAGGCTATTGGCCCTAGCCAAACGGTACCCTGGCTTTTGCCATGCAAGAACATTATTTTCCTGTGCCCCTGTCAAGCAGAGCCACAGAAGTGATCCCCGGGGTGAATTTCCTATCTCCCATCCAATCATCAAGATTTTTCTTGAAGAGTGCTAACGAGGAGCTTTGTTTGATATAGATAGGTAGTTTGTTCCAGAGTATGGGAAGTCTCTGAGATAGGAATCTATCCTTCCAGCATGTTCTGTTTACTGTGGTGACAAGGTTTAGGTCCCTAGAGAGTGTAGCTTGGAGGGATTGGGATTTCTTTACGTGGAGCATGTCCAACAGCTCTGGGTTTAACATAGCTTTGTATATTAGGCAGAGGTCGCCTCTGAGTAGGCAGTATGTGACAGAGTAAAGCTGGAGTTTTTTGAGACGGTCTGCATAGGGCATCTGTTTGAGGCCGGTAATCCTCTTTGTGAGGTATTTTTGTGGCCTTTCCAGTTGTTGTAGATGTCTTGTGAGGTACATACCAAAAGGGGCGTTGTACTCTATAATGGGTCTAATGAGTGATGAGTAGAGGGGAACAATGACTTCTTTTTTCCTGGATGAGAAACCTTTTGTGATGAGGTGTGCCACGTAGAAGAATTTCCTGATTACTGTGGTGATGTGATTATCAAAGGAGAGACTACTGTCCACCTGTGTCCCAAGGTCTCTTATCACACTTTCGGTGTTAAGTAGACTACCGCCTATGTGGTAGTTCATGGGTACAGAGTTTTTACCAAAAGGGATGACAATGCACTTTTTGGCATTGAGGGGGCACCTGACATCTAGGGCAAGAAAAACTGATGTAATGGCATCGGCTGTATGTTTTATACCCCTGACAACCTGACATCATGGAAGAAGAGACAAGCATCTGACGCAGGAATCCAAGACTGATATTCAGGCCGGCTGAGGGCTACCTGCAGGCAGATACCCCAAATGTGATGACTGCAACAGTGAATACACTCGAACATCTACATATATGGTAAGTGTACACAACTGTACTTTCCAGTTGTCTAAAAGGCCTTTTGTTAAAATATAACCTAAGGCTATGTTTCCAAATTAAAGCAGATTGCATTCCCCTAAATTACTTTAATTTGAGGAGAATTATGTAGGTTTTTTTTTAATATTTCTTCCGAACAAAACCAAAAATAAATGGGGATGGTAAAGGCCCAAAATCTGAAACAGTTTTTAAGTTACTGGATCAACAGCTTTTTGCACCAATATGGATTTTTTAAACAGTAAAAAGTATGAAACTCTGAGTGGCATTATCGACTGACTGTAAAAGCAATGTCTTTCAGCTTTTCCCGCATATAGGGGTCCCAAAGAGGATCACTGGTGCACAGATTCATTGGCAGTGGTGTTTTCACAGTGTCAAGTTGCCAGCCTGGTGCCCAACTTTCACAGAAGGCTCACACATACACCTACTTGCATGTCTTTGAAACTCATTCGACTGCAGTGAGAACATGCAGACTCTGCACAAAAGGAGCTCCAGCCAAGAATCGAACCGGAGAACCTTTTGCTGTGAGGCAACAACGCTAATTGCTGCACCACCGCAGCCGATGCATTGTTGACTGAGAGTAATATTCAATAATTTACCAGAAAATCAAAATATGAGGCAACATCAGGGATGTTTTGCAAAGTCAGGGACAGATGAGAGTTATGTATGGCCCGTGTTATTTCAGTAACAGTAGGGAAGGCATTGTGAGCTGGCTTGGCTTGGACTACCACTTCAGCTTTAACTGATTTAAGTTTGAGGATTTTTTTTTCTCTTAAATTGAGTTTGATGACTCTTGAATTAATTACTAATTAAGAACTTATTAAGCATACAGTTTAGATTTTCTTGCCTTACACTTTCTTTCAAGGGTTGCTGTGCAGTTCATAATTTGATTTATTACAGATTAACAAATCTCAAAAGTGAGTTATAGTTGGATATTATAAACATTACAGACATAACTGGTGTACAACATTTGAAAACATAGTTTGTGATGCACTGTTTTAGGATTGGTGTATTTATTTTTCTGTAGCTGTTGATTCTAACAGAATTTAAGAGTCTGTCATCTTTAACTGTTGATTAACAACTGTTTACAGGTTTTGGTTTGTAGTTCAGATTCTAGCATCTTACAGAAATGTTCACTCTGTTTTAAATCGGGAAACTCTGCATTTTTTTTATTTATGGTTGGTGTACAGTATTTGGAAAAATAAGGCATATCACTCGAGCCTTTCACTCTTCTGCATTTTTAAGTCTGGGTTAGGTTAAGGCAGGAAAATAACTGTATTGTGTGTGTGTGTGTGTGTGTGTGTGTGTGTGTGTGTGTGTGTGTGTGTGTGTGTGTGCATGTGTGTCTGGTATATGAACAGCAGTAGACATGAGCTGACTACTTTTGAAGGACATGTGATTTAGCATTGTTAGAAATATGTACCAGTGCATATTTTTGTTTTATCCTCGAGTAAGATGCCTTAAGATAGCAGTAATGTTCTGTCTTCTACTCATAATTTCCTTTTTATTCACTTGTCTGGCATTTGCTTAGCAGGTCAATATTAAAACTTTAGCCAGAGAGAAAGGCTACAGCTATTGAAATAATAATAGATACGCAAAAGAAATAAATAAAACAAGAGTGTGTGTGTGTGTTGGGGGGTATTTAAATTGCTCAGAGGTTGGAGTAAGTATTTGGCCTGGGGACCATTTGAGTGCAAAAGGTATGGGGGTTGCAGAAATATTGGGGTGCTTCACAGCAGAGTATGGAAGCCAGCAGTGGTGGTGGATTGGCTAGTCAGATAGAAATATTACAGTTGCACTGGGGAAAAGGTAAAACAAGAGACCAGCTGAGGGATGTAATGGTAAGGTAGAAGAAAGAGAGGCAGAGACAGGAGTAAGGGGCAGAGGTTATTAGAGGATTACATGTGAGTGGAGTGTAAAGTGGAAGATGCAGTCACAGGAGGAAGTTACGGATGAGCGCAAATAGCCATAATATGATGAAGGAGAGAGAATAGAGTTAGTGCCAAAGCTATAAGGCGAGCAGAAGGGATGTTGTTAGAGAGGGGTGCACTGTGGTTGGGGAGGAACACAGGATGAAAGAGGCATCACTGTTGAGATTTTGTAGGAAGAGTACCAGATGGATGAGAAATGGATCTACCATGCAGCACAAGGTGGGAAGCAGCCACCACAGATAGAAAAAACTGCTGGACATGGTACAAGTAGATGGGAAACAGTGGCATATTGGAAGTGTAGTGGTTATAGACCAGGAAGGGAAGAAGACGAGGACAGGGGGAGGGTTTTGGTGACTGGAAAATTGACCAATAAAGATTAAAAGTTAAGGGAAAGGGATGTATGTATGTTGTGGTACACGTATGCAACAGTGAAACATCAGAAAAGACATCAAAGGTGGATTCAGTGGCAGAGAGAGAATTCATAGAGGCATTTAAAAGAAGATAGGACATGCAGGAAAATGGGGATTGGGAATGTGAGGATAAAGGGGAGGCAAAATGTTAAATATACTTAAAGGGCAGAGTAGATTGGGATATTGTCCCTTCTTGCCATCAAGCAGATGTAATGCAGGTTTTACAGAGGGGCAGATGTAGCCTTTTCTAAGAGTGTGGTAACAGGTCGCAGAGTCCAGTCTCTTAGTCATATGCTGTGTTATGTTGTGATATGGGCAGCATAGGGCAGGCTTCAATCTCCTTAGTAATATGTTATGTTATGATATGGGCAGCATGGGGCAGGCTTCAGTCTCCTTACTAATATGTTATGTTAAGATATGGGCAGCATGGGGCAGGCGTCAGTCTCCTTACTAATGTATTATGTTATGTTTTGATCTGGGCAGCATGGGGCAGGCTTCAGTCTCCTTAATAATACGTTATATTATGTCATGATGTAGGCAGCATGGTGCAGGCTTCAGTCTCCTTACTGATATATTATGTTATATTGTGACATGGTCAGCATGGGGTAGGCTTCAGTCTCCTTAATAATATATTGTATTATGTCGTGATATGGGCGGCATGGTGCAGGTTTATGCTGTGATATGGGCAGCATGGGGCAGGTTTCAGTTGCCTTATTAATGTATTATATTATGTTGTGATATGTGTAGCATGGGGAGGCTTCAGTCTCCTTACTGTTATGTTATGTTGTGATATGGGCAGCATGGGACATGCTTCAGTCTCCTTACTAATATATTATGAACAACATGGGGCAGGCTTCAGTCTCCTTACTAATATATTATGTTATGTTGTGATATGGGTAGCACGGGGCAGGCTTCAGTCTCCTTACTAATATGTGATGTTGTAATATGGGCAGCATGGGGCTGGCTTCAGTCTCCTTACTAATGTTATGTTGTGCTATGGGAAGCATGGCGCAGGCTTTAGTCTCCTTACTAATATGTGATGTTGTAATATGGGCAGCATGGGGCTGGCTTCAGTCTCCTGCAATTATCTGTTTTTGAAAATGTAACTGGCTCTATATGTATAGTTGTAATTCATTGTTGCCACTGCTTGATGAATGTAAAACCATCCTTTCTGCTTGTCCATACTTTGAATGTTGGATGGTTAACTTGTAAACATAGCAGTGTGTAAGCATCTGAAGCATTTCACTATTAGTGGTATATCATCGCAAAGCATAATGTTCCAGGTAGAATATATTGGCATTTAACTTTTGTATACCTTCCATAGGTGTGTTCATTTTACAGCAATAGGCAAGACTTCTCACTTCTTTCAGAAAGGTGTGGTTCTCTCATGTTTCTTGATCACTTGTTCCCAGATAGACATGTATGTTGTACAGTAATGTAACTAAGATCTAAAATATAGCAAAACAAAGAATTTCCTTAATACTGGCTATTCCAATAAAGTTTAGTATAATTAATGTAATACATTATAATTGCCTGGTTACTCTGTGCAACCACAACTTATCAGAGAGGAACCCTCCCACTTTTATTCTTACCTTCGATCCTTGTGTGTCCAAATTGCACAGTTTTATTGATGTTCTTCGTGTTTCACTGTTGCAGTCATCACATTTGGGCTATTCCTGCCAGGGTAGCCCTCAGTCGGCCTGAATACCAGAGGCTTAGTATTTCTGCGTCGGTTGCCGTCACACCAGGACTGACGTCAGGTCGTCAGTGTTATAAATTAAGGCAGCCAATGCCATTACATCAGTCTTTCTTGCCGAGGATCCCAAAGCAGAAGCAGTTTCCACGAGTGCCGGTCGGCCGCTACCTGAGTTTTTCATTTCTGAATTGAAGTTTAAGTCTTCTAAAGCTAAGTACCCCGTTGGTTATCCTTTTTTCTTGCTCTAACCAGTGTCAGAAAAAGTTAACAGTTGTCTCGCCTGTGAAAAGCAAATACCACACCAAGATTTTCATTCTTACTGCGTCACTTGCTTAGGCCCAGACCATGACATCCCCTGCTGTCACTTTTGTGCTTTGTTCAACGCCAGAACTATATGTCATTGGGCTCTTATTGTAGCTAGATATTTTCGCTCTCAGTCCTTAAATTCCGATATGGCTTTGGTAAGCCGTCCGACAGCAGATCTTCCAAAAAAACGTAAAGCTAAAGACAGAGACAGACTGTACAGGTCCAAAACTGCCGACGACACTTCCGTTAATCTAGTCGTCAGTTCTCCGGTCCTCAGTGAGGTGCTTTCGCAGCCCCTGATGCCCACTTCTGTGGATTTGCAGGCCGCTACTGAGACCCTTTTAGAGTCTGGTATGCCGTGAAACTCTTCATCGACTAAGGATCCTGCGGATGTCTCTACCTTGGATGGGTCCAAGCTGCTGAGCAGGCACCGGCTTCAGAGGAAGTACTTTGCACTACCGATTCTCGACACAGACTGACGACTTCTTTCACATCTACTGTTCTTTCGAAAACTACAGAGTTTCTAAAGCCCAGGGTATGAACCACACCCAAGAAACCGACAACCCAATCTCAGGCACCTGCTTCCTTGCCTCAGTCTCAGATGCTTAAAGTGGCGGAAGACCTTATAATGCTTATCAGGGGAAGCCAGGCTACCCCTTCCAAAAGAAAGAGATTTGTCCCCAGTAGTTTTATCTGAACAGGAGTTCGATGACTCTGATGCATCTGAATATGATGATATGCAACTCCTCTCAGCTTATGAGGATTCTGATGCAGAGGAATCCATCCCTTCAGCCTCTCCACCCGAGGACTTTTCCTTTGGGGAAAACCTACATACCTTAAGGGAACATTTCCAATGGGAATGTCAGGATGACTCAGTCAAAAAAGAGACTCAGGGAATTCTTAGATCTTCCACAGCACAGACCTCTGGCCATTCCTCCTGTCCTAGATGTTGTGGATGATGTTTTCATGGAATCCAGTTTGACTCCTGACACCCTCCCTCCTGCTCCCAGGAAACCAGACAGGTACTATAGAGTCCCTGACTCTCACAAATTTATTTTGAAAAATCCTACTGCTGACCCCGAGATTATCTCTCAAGTACTTAAAGGAATTAAAGCAACTTCTGCTAAGAATCCCACCCACTCAGATAGGGATTCCTGAGCATTAGACAGATGGGGTAAAAGGCCGCGGTGGTGCAGTAATTAGCATTGTCGCCTCACAGCAAGCGTTTCTTCCATTTGATTCTCTGCTGGAACACCTTCTGTGTGGAGTCTGCATGTCCTCCTCACGGCCGTATACTGTTTAAAGAGATGCAGGGAGGTGCGTGCATGAGTGGGCGTGCCTTCTTTGAAGGCTGGGCATTTGGCTGGCAACTCGACACTGTAAAATCCACTGCCAGTCATTAGCAGTCCAGAGTTCTGCTGTGGCGACCCCTAACCGGGAAAAGCCGAAAGACAAACAACAGACAAATGGGGTAAAAAAGTATACACATCTGCTACTCTTGCTATTAGAGCACTAAATTGTCAGTTCCATGTGCTGAAATATCAGCAACTTACCATGGAACTGCTCAAACAAAAAATATCTTCTTTTCCTGCTTGTGCAGAAAATAGAGTTGCAAGAGTTAATGCATTCTGCAAGTCAAGTAACTGAGCACACCTTACAATGTGGTTTTGATGCTCTAGAAGCATCTTGCAGGGCAGCAGTCACTGGTTCTGTCCTTAGAAGGCATGCTTGGCTAAAGGAACAGCCCTTGCCAGACCATGTCAAATCCAAGTTATTGGACGCACCACTGCACAAAGACAACTTATTTGGCACCAAGGCAGAGGAGGTCTTAAAAAACATGGAAGAAAAAGCTAAATCTGTGCAGACAGTTAGACTTCTTGGAGGTCCAGCCACCGAGGTTCAGTGGGCATTGTCCCTCCAAGCACTGGTCCTTTCTTGCCCCCTCCAGGTCAGCTCAGCTCAGACCCAGGGGAAGCAGTCCCCCCCCCCCAGACAGCAGCCCCATGAATGCAGAGATCTAAGCAATGGAGTTCCTCCTCTTCAAAACCAGGGAGTGCTAAGCCACCCCCTCATGGTAAGAACTCACAATGACTTTACACTTCTACCCCCTGCCTCTGCCCACCTACTCTTGCCCCTAGGAGGAAAACTCTCCTTCCATGCAAGCACCTGGGGCACCATTACCAACGACCACTGGGTCCTCAACATAGTATCCCAGGGATACAAATTTTATTTCCACACACTACCAACCCCAAAAGGGTTCCCAGATCTTCCCCTAAACCAGTGGGCAGAGGCCAAAAAGAAATTCCTTTCCTGCACTCGATGAAGGCAATAGAGCATGTTTCTGCAGAACAGGGAGGCCAAGGTTTCTACTCCAGACTTTTCCTGGTACCCAGGAAAGAGGGCACCTGGCACTCCATCCTCAATATATACACTCTAAACACCTTCCTGGTGATACCAAAATTCAAAATGCTCACCCTCCAGCAACTTCTACCTATGCTTTCCAAGGATGCTTGGTTAGCCATCCTAGACCTAAAAGAGGCCTACCTACACATCCCAATCAGGGAATCTTGCAGGAAATATCTCCGTTTTAGGGCAGAATCATGGCACTTTCAGTTCTCTGCGCTTCCCTTTGGCTTATCCACTGCTCCCAGAGTTTTCACAAAATGCCTGCCTCCTGCCATTGCTTTTTGCAGACAAAGAAATATTCAAATTTACCCATACTTGGACGATTGCCTGATTCACAGTCAGGAAAAGCTGCTAAAGCACCTGACCTTTGTAAAGGACCTTCTGACCTCCCTGGGTATATATCAACAAAAAGAAATCCAAACTAGTACCCATGCAAAAAATTGTATTCCTGGGAGCAAGCCTGGACACAGCATCCCAGATGACATTCCTTACACCAGAAAAACAAACCTACCTGACAACCTACTTCTCTCAACTAGCCACCAGACCCCAGTCATCCACAAGGAAAATCCTGCAAACTCTGGGGTTCATGGCTTCTTGCATCCTACTCATTTCATATGCCAGACTGCGTATGAGGAAACTACAATGGTACCTAAAAAGCCTTTTGGTGTCAGCACTCCCAAGACCTGGAAACTTTTATACCAATGATACCTTGTTTAAGGAAGGATCTCCTTTGGTGGGCAGCAGCATGCAGCCACAACAAGGGACTACCCTTCTCACAACCCCACGCTGCCCAGACTCTCACCACAGATGCATCAGACCGTGTCTGGGGTACACACCTGGATGGCAGGTGCATTCAGGTCTAATGGAGCCCAAACCAAATACATCTGCACATCAACCAAAAGGAGATGTTAGCTATTCAGCAAGCTCTGACAGCCTGCAGACCCCTACTCTCCCCGGGGACTCTACTGATCAAAACAGACAACACCACTGTGATGTGGTATATCAACAAGCAGGGAGGGACTCACTCGTACTCTCTGTGCAGGCTCGCCATGACCCTTTGGCACACGGCCATAGCCATGCAACTATACCTGTTAGCACAAGTCCTGACAGGCTCTCTAAACTCTCTGACAGACAACTTTAAACAGAAATCTTCTGGACCCACACGAGTGGCAGCTAGACCAAAGAACCTTCACCCTTGTAACCCAGAAATGGGGCACCCCGAAGGTCGACCTCTTTGCTTCCCACTCCAACCAAGAGCTCAGCAAATTCTGCACCAGGGAACCTCACAGCAAGACCTGGAAAGTGGATGCTCTTTCCTTCCAGTGGGTCAACCTCTCAGTCTATGCATTCCCCCCTCTACTGCTCATTACAAGGGTGCTACTCAAAATAAGGGGGGGGGGACTGAGGACAATCCTGATTGCCCCAGACTGGCCATGCCAGCACTGGCACCCTCTGCTGCGCAGCCTGTCACCACTGCCACCATGGCATCTCCCTCAGATCCCAACATTCCTGACCCAAAGGAATGGAGAATTCATGCATCCCCAATTGCAGACCCTTCATCTGGCAACCTGGTTTATTCCCTGACCACTGCACAAGCTGACAATCTAAGCAAACAAGTTCTAGATGTTATACGTAAGGCCAGACACCCTAGCACTAGAAAGTCTTATGCTGACAAGTGGAAAAGGTTTTGCACATGGATCCTGGCTAAGGGAGCCGGAACTGCACAGCCCTCCCCCTCTTTCATCCTGGATTACCTGGCTGACCTACTACACAGGGATCTATCCTTCCATTAAAATTCATGCCTCTGCCATCTCTGCTCATTTCAGCACAACACCACCTCTTTTCTCCCACCCTCTCATCAAACAGATCCTAAGAAGGGCTAACAACTTGAGGCCACCCAGAAGAGCACCTACCCCAGCATGAGACCTTAACTTTGTTTTGGAAAAGCTCACTCTGTCCCCCTTTGAACCAGCAGCATCAGCAGAGTTAAAGTTCCTCTCTTGGAAGACAGCCTTGCTTCTGGCCATCACTTCAGCTAGAAGAGTATCCGAGCTACAAGCACTAATGGCTGTAGAGCCCTTCATCATTTTCCATGCTGACAGGGTCTCCCTCAGGACTAACCCATCCTTTATGCCAAAAGTGGTGTCCAGTGTGGCTGTCAACCAGTCCATTCATTTGCCCACATTTTTCCCTAACCCACAAAACAAGGGGAAAGGATTCTGCACTGTCTAGATGTGCACAGACAGCTCAGATTCTACCTAGAGAGGACTAAATCTTTTAGAAAGACTGATCAGTTGTTAGTCAGCTTTGCAGAGGGCAAGGCCATATCCAAACAGTTTCCAAATGGATAGCACACTGCATCCAATTCTGCTACAAGCAGCACAGGAAACCTTCCCCCAAGGGGATCAGGACACATTCTACCAGAGCAACCTCCACCTCTGCTGCTTTCCTCAGAGGGGTCCCCACCATGGACATCTTGGAGGCTGCAACAAGGACATATGTTCATATCTTCACCAAGCATTACCACCTGCCTATCTTCTCCAAATCCAGAGCAGGCTTTGCCACAGCAGTCTTGCAAGGCATCCTAGCCAGCCCCAGTCTTCTTGACTGCCTCCACCCTTTTCTTAAGCTTTGGGAATCAACCCAAATGTGATGACTGCAACAGTGAAACACAAAGAACATAGTACAGTTGTATGCACTTACCATAAATGTAGATGTTCGAGTGTATTCACTGTTGCAGTCCTGGTTTCCCTCCCTCCATCCCCCTTGTCTCTCTCTCAATTTCTCTCTCTCTGTCCTTTCAAGGATTTTTTGGTGTTTACTTTCTACTGGTGGTGTTCTTCCACCATAACCTAGCTCCCTCTTGGAGGCTCCTGACAGGGCAAGAAAAACTGATGTAATGGCGTTGGCTGCCTTAATTTATAACACTGATGACCTGATGTCAGTCCTGGAGTGACAGCAACCGACGCCAAAGTACTAAGCCTTTGGTATTCGGGCCGACTGAGGGCTACCTGCAGGCAGATAACCCAAGTGTGATGACTGCAACAGTGAATACACTCAAGCATCTACATTTGTGGTAAGTGTACACAACTGTTCTTTTCTTGATCAGTTTAAATTTTTAAGGTAAGACCTGTACCAGTCACTTGTGTATTAGTCTCCAGTGGGTCATGTTGGCATTTGGCATTAATTGATTATTTTTAAGACCCAATTTAAGTGTCTTAACTTTAGTTATTCCTCATTTCATCTTTAAGCAGTTTTGCAAAATGTTTTTAATCATGCTGGAGTTTAGATTTCTTAAATCTCCATGTTTTTTAAACACCGTTTTCAAATTATCACTCAAGACATAAGCAAACATATATTATTAGAAAAGAAAAAACATATTGTTCCATTTACATACATTGTAAATCACACATCTTTTTTTTTATCATTACTCCAACTTATCCTAAATTGCTGAATTCCTCCCTTCCCTTAAACCTCATGCCTCCTAATGAGCATTATTCTGCATGTATTGTTTCCACAATTTCCATTTAATTCTATACAATTTGCTTCTTCCCTTTTCTAACGATCCCACTTCCAGTTGTTTTATCTGTTATATAATATTCAGTAACTCAAATACAGTTGGTTTAGACTTTGATTTCCATTTTCTAGTAACTTTATTTTGGCAACCAACAAAATTAAACTTAATAAGGCTTTATTGTGCCTAGACAATTCAGATCTTCTCTCCCAGCTCAAAAAATCATATCCTTAGTGACAGCCATTTGCTAAATAATATTTCTGACAGAGTACACACCTAAAAACACGTTCCCTGTTACCCCTTTCTTCTCCATCATACATCTAATACTTGCTGTCTACCTGAAGAAAAATTCTATAAAGTCTGCTTGGGGTATAAAATACCCATGCAAATACTTCCAAACAAAGATCCTAAAGCTTCTGGACTTTGTTGTATACTTGGGTGCCATACATATGTCCTTTCGTTGTTCTCTTGTAAATTGCTTTTCCAGTCTCTCTCTGCAATCTTTCCTAACTTCCTCTGATTGTTATAGGATGTGACGATTGAGGAGAGATGGGCGAAGGCTGCCAGCCTAGTCAAATAGAATTTGATACAGAATTCTATCAACTGTATAAATAAATGTAAAATACAGGCTTGTGTTTTTAAATGTAAGAAAACACTGTAAAATGTGAACTTCGATTGTTGCAACATTGCCATATGCTGTAAGGAAAACCAAGCCAAGTATTTCAAATGTGTCTTTTTAAGTTGAAAAGATCTTATGAATCTCTTAAATGTTTTACAATTCAGCTCCAGTGCGGCTGGATGAAGGTTTCATGCCCATTGTTTAAGGCTAAAGTTTATGCCCATAATTTAGATGTTGAAGGTGCTTTATTGCTCTAGTTTCTGTTAGAATATACATGTGAAATGTTTTCTGTTGTAAGTTTCTGTGCAGGTGTTAGATTGCTAAATAATGCAGTTTGCTTGCCTGGGAAAACCTAAGTGTCAAAAATGATGTAATTTGGGGAGGGACCCAGCAAACATGTTTGTTAGTAATGTTTAAAATACTATTTCTCACAAGAGACTGGAAGCATTTTGACTTTGGACATCCAGCTTATCAGCACTCTGCCTTGTGCTGACATGTAAATTTTAGCACTGTGATTTCTTGTAGGAATAGTTAAAGCTAGTAAAGATTAATTAGGTATTTTTCTTTGAAATCAGACCTGTCCTACTGTATTATTTTGAGTTTCTTTGTGATCTCTGAACTCTTAGATATCTCTGTGGTGTAGTAGATGTCCTTCATGGATGCATCTGCAGTCATAACAAGTGGGTTGTCCTGTCGTCAGGCAGCCCTGCAGTCGGCCGGATTCCAAAGTCCGGGTCCGCTTCGCTGATGTCGACTCCACCCGACGTCATCTCTGTTGGTCTTCGGGTATAAAAGCATCAGCCGACGCCATTTTCCTCAGTCTTTCTTGCCGCGCATACCAAGCAGAAGCTGTTCGCAAGTGCCGGTCGGTCGGATCCAGAGATTACTTCTACGAATACTCAAGACTTCTAAAGCTAAGTACCCGTTGGGGACTCTTTCTTGCCTCAGCCGATGTCAGAAAAGTTAACAATTGTTTAACCTGTGGGAAACAAATACCTCATAAAGATTTCCACTCTTACTGTCTGCCTTGTTTAGGCCCAGCCCACGACGTAGCAGCCTGTTCGCCTGTGCCTCTTTCAACCGACGCGCTTAGGCGTCGGTCGGAGTTTGCAGAACAGTTTTTCGGTTCTGATTTTGCGACATTATGCCGCCGGATCCTCCGACTACCCCCAAAAACGAAGATAAAGACCGACACTCGCGTCCACGGTTTCGGCCGAAACCACGGTAAAGCAAACGCGAGTGTCTCGGTTTCGCCGAAAACCGAGAAAACTGCTCAAAGTACAGCTGAACCTATTCTTACAACTGAGGCCCCTGCTACAACTCTTGAATCGACCTCAGAAATTTTACCCACTACGGTGGTTGACTTATCAGACACCATCCCCTTGGATGTCTCTACCCCAGCACGTGGTGCTGCTAGGCCTCCAGCTGCCATGTCCATTAAGGCCTTCGCCAGGGCTAAAGCAGCCAAGACTACTAAAACAGTGCCTGTTAATCCCCACCCCCACATCCAGGCCCTCTTCTAGTTCTCAAATGCTTTCTTTGGCAGAAGATTTAATTTCTTTAATTAGAGGATCTCAATCTCACCCAGACAGGGCCTCTCAGCCCCAGAGAAGAGACCTAGGGCAGAGCCCCTGAGCCAGTGTCTTCTGATGATTCTGCTGATGAATCAGACATAACTGACCAGTCTGAGGCTCCTTCTCCAATTTTGAAGATTCTGATGCTGAAGAATCCATTCCAGCTGCTTCCCCACCAGAAGAATTCTCCTTTGGGGAAACCTTGCATGCCATGCGAGAACAGTTCCAATGGCAGCAACAGGATTTTTCAGACTCCAGAAAAGACTTAGGACCTTTCTGCACCTCCCACAGCACAGACCCTTAGCTATACCTCCTGTTCTCTGTGGTGGATGATGCTTTCAATGATGTTTGCTCGGCCCAGATTCTTACCCCAGCCCCAAAAGGGTTCCCAGATCTTCCCTAAACCAGTGGGCAGAGGCCAAAAAGAAATTCCTTTCCTTGCACTCGATGAAGGCAATAGAGCATGTTTCTGCAGAACAGGGAGGCCAAGGTTTCTACTCCAGACTTTCCCTGGTACCCAGGAAAGAGGGCACCTGGCACTCCATCCTCAATATATACACTCTAAACACCTTCCTGGTGATACCAAAATTCAAAATGCTCACCCTCCAGCAACTTACCTATGCTTTCCAAGGATGCTTGGTTAGCCATCCTAGACCTAAAGAGGCCTACCTACACATCCCAATCAGGGAATCTTGCAGGAAATATCTCCGTTTTAGGGCAGAATCATGGCACTTTCAGTTCTCTGCTCCCTTTGGCTTATCCACTGCTCCCAGAGTTTTCACAAAATGCCTGCCTCCTGCCATTGCTTTTTGCAGACAAAGAAATATTCAAATTTACCCACACTTGGACGATTGCCTGATTCACAGTCAGGAAAAGCTGCTAAAGCACCTGACCTTTGTAAAGGACCTTCTGACCTCCCTGGGTATATATCAACAAAAAGAAATCAAAACTAGTACCCATGCAAAAAATTGTATTCCTGGGAGCAAGCCTGGACACAGCATCCCAGATGACATTCCTTACACCAGAAAAACAAACCTACCTGACAACCTACTTCTCTCAACTAGCCACCAGACCCCAGTCATCCACAAGGAAAATCCTGCAAACTCTGGGGTTCATGGCTTGCATCCTACTCATTTCATATGCCAGGACTGCGATGAGGAAACTACAATGGTACCTAAAAAGCCTTTTGGTGTCAGCACTCCCAAGACCTGGAAACTTTTATACCAATGATACCTTGTTTAAGGAAGGATCTCCTTTGGTGGGCAGCAGCATGCAGCCACAACAAGGGACTACCCTTCACAACCCCACGCTGCCCAGACTCTCACCACAGATGCATCAGACCGTGTCTGGGGTACACACCGGATGGCAGGTGCATTCAGGGCCAACAGAGCCCAAACCAAATACATCTGCACATCAACCAAAAAGAGATGTTAGCTGTTCAGCAAGCTGACAGCCTTCAGACCCCTACTCTCCCCGAGGACTCTACTGATCAAAACAGACAACACCATTGTGATGTGGTACATGAACAAGCAGGGAGGGACTCACTCATAACCTCTGTGCAGGCTCGCCATGACCCTTTGGCACACGGCCATAGCCATGCAACTATACCTGTTAGCACAAGTCCTGACAGGCTCTCTAAACTCTCTGACAGACAACTTTAAACAGAAATCTTCTGGACCCACGAGTGTCAGCTAGACCAAAGAACCTTCACCCTTGTAACCCAGAAAAGGGGCACCCCGAAGGTCGACCTCTTTGCTTCCCACTCCAACCAAGAGCTCAGCAAATTCTGCACCAGGGAACCTCACAGCAAGACCTGGAAAGTGGATGCTGTTTCCTTCCAGTGGGTCAACCTCTCAGTCTATGCATTCCCCCCTCTACTGCTCATTACAAGGGTGCTACTCAAAATAAGGGGGGGGGGAACTGAGGACAATCCTGATTGCCCCAGACTGGCCATGCCAGCACTGGCACCCTCTGCTGCGCAGCCTGTCACCACTGCCACCATGGCATCTCCCTCAGATCCCAAGATTCCTGACCCAAAGGAATGGAGAATTCATGCATCCCCAATTGCAGACCCTTCATCTGGCAACCTGGTTTATTCCCTGACCACTGCACAAGCTAACAATCTAAGCAAACAAGTTCTAGATGTTATACGTAAGGCCAGACACCCTAGCACTAGAAAGTCTTATGCTGACAAGTGGAAAAGGTTTTGCACATGGATCCTGGCTAAGGGAGCGGAACTGCACAGCCCTCCCCTCTTTCATCCTGGATTACCTGGCTGACCTACTACACAGGGATCTATCCTTCCATTAAAATTCATGCCTCTGCCATCTCTGCTCATTTCAGCACAACACCACCTCTTTTCTCCCACCCTCTCATCAAACAGATCCTAAGAAGGGCTAACAACTCTTGAGGCCACCCAGAAGAGCACCTACCCCAGCATGAGACCTTTAACTTGTTTTGGAAAAGCTCACCTGCCCCTTGAACCAGCAGCATCAGCAGAGTTAAAGTTCCTCTCTTGGAAGACAGCCTTGCTTCTGGCCATCACTTCAGCTAGAAGAGTATCCCGAGCCAAGCACTAATGGCTGTAGAGCCCTTCATCATTTTCCATGCTGACAGGGTCTCCCTCAGGACTAACCCATCCTTTATGCCAAAAGTGGTGTCCAGTGTGGCTGTCAACCAGTCCATTCATTTGCCCACATTTTTCCCTAACCCACAAAACAAGGGGAAAGGATTCTGCACTGTCTAGATGTGCACAGACAGCTCAGATTCTACCTAGAGAGGACTAAATCTTTTAGAAAGACTGATCAGTTGTTAGTCAGCTTTGCAGAGGGCAAGGCCATATCCAAACAGTTTCCAAATGGATAGCACACTGCATCCAATTCTGCTACAAGCAGCACAGGAAACCTTCCCCCACCAGAGCAACCTCCACCTCTGCTGCTTTCCTCAGAGGGGTCCCCACCATGGACATCTTGGAGGCTGCAACAAGGACATATGTTCATATCTTCACCAAGCATTACCACCTGCCTATCTTCTCCAAATCCAGAGCAGGCTTTGCCACAGCAGTCTTGCAAGGCATCCTAGCCAGTCCCAGTCTTCTTGACTGCCTCCACCCTTTTCTTAAGCTTTGGGAATCAACCCAAATGTGATGACTGCAACAGTGAAACACAAAGAACATAGTACAGTTGTATGCACTTACCATAATTGTAGATGTTGGAGTGTATTCACTGTTGCAGTCCTGGTTTCCTCCCTCCATCCCCTTGTCTCTCTCTCAATTTCTCTCTGTCCTTTCAAGGATTTTTGGTGTTTACTTTCTACTGGTGGTGTTCTTCCACCATAACCTAGCTCCTCTTGGAGGCTCCTGACAGGGCAAGAAAAACTGATGTAATGGCGTTGGCTGCCTTAATTTATAACACTGATGACCTGATGTCAGTCCTGAGTGACAAAACCCATCAAAAGTACTAAGCCTTTGGTATTCGGGACTGAGGGCTACCTGCAGGCAGATAACCCAAGTGTGATGACTGCAACAGTGAATACACTCAAGCATCTACATTTGTGGTAAGTGTACACAACTGTTCTTTTCTTGATCAGTTTAAATTTTTAAGGTAAGACCTGTACCAGTCACTTGTGTATTAGTCTCCAGTGGGTCATGTTGGCATTTGGCATTAATTGATTATTTTTAAGACCCAATTTAAGTGTCTTAACTTTAGTTATTCCTCATTTCATCTTTAAGCAGTTTTGCAAAATGTTTTTAATCATGCTGGAGTTTAGATTTCTTAAATCTCCATGTTTTTTAAACAATTTCAAATTATCACTCAAGACATAAGCAAACATATATTAATAGAAAAGAAAAAACATATTGTTCCATTTACATACATTGTAAATCACACATCTTTTTTTTATCATTACTCCAACTTATCCTAAATTGCTGAATTCCTCCCTTCCCTTAAACCTCATGCCTCCTAATGAGCATTATTCTGCATGTATTGTTTCCACAATTTCCATTTAATTCTATACAATTTGCTTCTTCCCTTTTCTAACGATCCCACTTCCAGTTGTTTTATCTGTTATATAATATTCAGTAACTCAAATACAGTTGGTTTAGACTTTGATTTCCATTTTCTAGTAACTTTATTTTGGCAACCAACAAAATTAAACTTAATAAGGCTTTATTGTGCCTAGACAATTCAGATCTTCTCTCCCAGCTCAAAAAATCATATCCTTAGTGACAGCCATTTGCTAAATAATATTTCTGACAGAGTACACTCCTAAAAACACGTTCCCTGTTACCCCTTTCTTCTCCATCATACATCTAATACTTGCTGTCTACCTGAAGAAAAATTCTATAAAGTCTGCTTGGGGTATAAAATACCCATGCAAATACTTCCAAACAAAGATCCTAAAGCTTCTGGACTTTGTTGTATACTTGGGTGCCATACATATGTCCTTTCGTTGTTCTCTTGTAAATTGCTTTTCCAGTCTCTCTCTGCAATCTTTCCTAACTTCCTCTGATTGTTATAGGATGTGACGATTGAGGAGAGATGGGCGAAGGCTGCCAGCCTAGTCAAATAGAATTTGATACAGAATTCTATCAACTGTATAAATAAATGTAAAATACAGGCTTGTGTTTTAAATGTAAGAAAACACTGTAAAATGTGAACTTTGATTGTTGCAACATTGCCATATGCTGTAAGGAAAACCAAGCCAAGTATTTCAAATGTGTCTTTTTTAAGTTGAAAAGATCTTATGAATCTCTTAAATGTTTTTACAATTCAGCTCCAGTGCGGCTGGATGAAGGTTTCATGCCCATTGTTTAAGGCTAAAGTTTATGCCCATAATTTAGATGTTGAAGGTGCTTTATTGCTCTAGTTTCTGTTAGAATATACATGTGAAATGTTTTCTGTTGTAAGTTTCTGTGCAGGTGTTAGATTGCTAAATAATGCAGTTTGCTTGCCTGGGAAAACCTAAGTGTCAAAAATGATGTAATTTGGGGAGGGACCCAGCAAACATGTTTGTTAGTAATGTTTAAAATACTATTTCTCACAAGAGACTGGAAGCATTTTGACTTTGGACATCCAGCTTATCAGCACTCTGCCTTGTGCTGACATGTAAATTTTAGCACTGTGATTTCTTGTAGGAATAGTTAAAGCTAGTAAAGATTAATTAGGTATTTTTCTTTGAAATCAGACCAGTCCTACTGTATTATTTTGAGTTTCTTTGTGATCTCTGAACTCTTAGATATCTCTGTGGTGTAGTAGATGTCCTTCATGGATGCATCTGCAGTCATAACAAGTGGGTTGTCCTGTCGTCAGGCAGCCCTGCAGTCGGCCGGATTCCAAAGTCCGGGTCCGGCTTCGGCTGATGTCGCACTCCACCCGACGTCATCTCTGTTGGTCTTCGGGTATAAAAGCATCAGCCGACGCCATTTTCCTCAGTCTTTCTTGCCGTGGCGCCCAAGCAGAAGCTGTTCGAAGTGCCGGTCGGTCGGATCCAGAGATTACTTCACCGAATACTACTTCAAGACTTCTAAAGCTAAGTACCCGTTGGGGACTCTTTCTTGCCTCAGCCGATGTCAGAAAAAGTTAACAATTGTTTAACCTGTGGGAAACAAATACCTCATAAAGATTTCCACTCTTACTGTCTGCCTTGTTTAGGCCCAGCCCACGACGTAGCAGCCTGTTCGCCTGTGCCTCTTTCAACCGACGTAACGCTTAGGCGCCGGTCGGAGTTTGCAGAACAGTTTTTCGGTTCTGATTTTGCGTACATTATGCCGCCGGATCCTCCGACTACCCCCAAAAACGAAAGATAAAGACCGACATCATGTCCACGGTTTCGCCGAAACCACGGTAAAGCAAATCATAGTGTCTCGGTTCGCCGAAACCGAGAAAAACTGCTCAAAGTACAGTTGAACCTATTTCTACAACTGAGGCCCCTGCTACAACTCTTGAATCGACCTCAGAAATTTTACCCACTACGGTGGTTGACTTATCAGACACCATCCCCTTGGATGTCTCTACCCCAGCACGTGGTGCTGCTAGGCCTCCAGCTGCCATGTCCATTAAGGCCTTCGCCAGGGCTAAAGCAGCCAAGACTACTAAAACAGTGCCTGTTAAACCCCCCACATCCAGGCCCTCTTCTAGTTCTCAAATGCTTTGGCAGAAGATTTAATTTCTTTAATTAGAGGATCTCAATCTCACCCAGACAGGGCCTCTCAGCCCCCAGAGAAGAGACCTAGGGCAGAGCCCCCTGAGCCAGTGTCTTCTGATGATTCTGCTGATGAATCAGACATAACTGACCAGCCTGAGGCTCCCTTCTCCAATTTTGAAGATTCTGATGCTGAAGAATCCATTCCAGCTGCTTCCCACCAGAAGAATTCTCCTTTGGGGAAACCTTTCATGCCATTTGAGAACAGTTCCAATGGCAGCAACAGGATTTTTCAGACTCCAGAAAAAGACTTAGGACCTTTCTGCACCTCCCACAGCACAGACCCTTAGCTATACCTCCTGTTCTCTCTGTGGTGGATGATGCTTTCAATGATGTTTGCTCCGCTCCAGATTCTTTACCCCCCAGCCCCTGCCAAACCAGACAGATTTTACAGGGTGCCAGATACTCATCACCACCTTTACAAGGCCCCACTTGCAGACCCAGAAACTATATCCCAGGGTCCCAAGGCAGTAGCGACCACAGCTAAAAACCCTATTCCTTCTGAAAGGGAAGCAAGGTCACTAGACAGATGGGGTAAAGGTCTACACTTCAGCTACTCTCTCAGCTAGAGCTTTAAACTGTCAGTTTCACATGATACAATACCAAGAGTTTATGCTTGATCAGTTAACTAAAAAACTAACCACTGATGAATCTCTTGATAAGAAATATGTATTAGAGATGGTAAATAACATACAACAGGTTAGCAACCATTCCTTAAAATGTGGCTATGATGCACTGGAGGCTTCATTTAGATCAGCCATGACAGGCACAGTGATAAGAAGGCATGCATGGCTAAAGGAACAAGCTTTACCGGATCATGTTAAAGCTAAGTTGCTAGATGCTCCTATGGACAAGACAAGTTTGTTTGGTACACCTGCCCAGCAGGTTATGAAGAAAATGGAAGAAAAGGCAAAATCTGTTCAAACTGTTAAAGATTTCTTGCAGGTTCAACCCCCAAGGTTTAGCAGGAACTGGCCTGCCAAAAATTGGTCCTTTCCTGACTCCACAAAATTTCAAAGGGGCAGGAATAGACGCTCCAGAGGCAGAAACCAATCCAGAGGAGGTGCCTACAGAGGACGACAGTGGCAAGGTAACAACAGAGACACAGACACAGCCACTGCCACTACATCAGCACAACCACAGTGACTTAATCCTAAATCCGCCTACCAGGGAACAAATAGCAGCGCCTCTAGGCGGAAAGTTAACCTTATTTTCAAAGAACTGGCACTACATAACAAAAGACAAGTGGATTTTACAAACCATAGATCAAGGTTACCGGTTTCACTTCCACACTTTACCAGTCAAAAGAGGAATGCCAAATCTACCTCCAAATCAAAAAACAGAGGCGCTACGCCAGATAATGGAGTTAGCAAACATGAGAGCTGTGGAAAGAGTGCCAACAGCAGAACAAGGAAAGGGGTTCTACTCCAGACTATTCCTAGTTCCAAGAAAGGAAAAAGTTGGAGACCAATTCTCGACCTGTCCACCTTAAATACATACATCATTGTCCCAAAATTCAAAATGCTGACCCTACAGCAACTTCTTCCCATGCTGGGCAAGGAGTCTTGGCTGGTAACTCTAGATCTCAAGGAGGCATACCTGCACGCCCCATTCGACCAATCTGCAGAAGATACCTCAGATTTCTTGCAGGATCAGAGCACTATCAATTCTCAGCATTGCCCTTTGGCTTATCTACTGCCCAGAGTATTCACAAAATGCCTGGCATCAGTAATCGCCATTGCAGACTACAGGGAATTCAACTTTACCCATACCTGGACGACTGCCTGCTACAAGCGGACAACAAAAGCAAGCTGACAACAGATTTACAAAGGGTCATTTACTTGCTACAAGGACTGGGATACACAGTCAATTTACAAAAGTCAAGGCTGATACCATCCCAAACAAGGACATTCTTGGGCTGAATTGGACACAGTACAACAAATGGCATTCCTGACTACAGAAAAACAAAAAGAACTTCCTCTTTACTTCTTGGCACTAACAAAACTGAACAAGTTAACAGCAACAAAAGTTCTGCAGGCCTTGGGCTTCATGGCATCATGCATAATCTTGGTCCCATTTGCCAGACTACATATGAGGAAACTACAGTGGTACCTAAAGAATTTATGGTCCCAACACAGACACAGTCTAGAAACAGAAATCCCACTAATTCCATGCTTAAAACAGGAGTTCCTATGGTGGGCTCAGGCATGCCAGTCAAACCCAGGCCTACCCTTTCGCAGATGTCAACCAAGCCAGACCATCACAACAGACGCTTCAGACCTAGGATGGGGAGCCCACATGCTGGACAAATGCGTGCAAGGATTGTGGACACAGGATCAACTTCACCTGCACATCAATCTAAAAGAAATGCTGGCAGTAAAACTGGCAATCCAAAAGTTCAAACCATTTCTCAAAGAGGGCCAGTTGATGATAAGGACAGACAACACCACAGTCATGTGGTACATCAACAAACAGGGAGGCACTCATTCATACCCCTATGCAGAATGACCTTGGAGCTGTGGACCCTGGCACTCAGCTACAACATTCAGTTACAGGCAATATTTGTACCGGGAAAGACAATACTCTAGCAGACATATTAAGCAGAACCACTGGATGCCCACGAATGGAAGCTGCACCCGGACATCTTCAAGACCATCTCAAAGAAATGGGGAATGCCACAGATAGACCTATTCGCATCACCTCTCAATCACCAGCTCAAAAATTCTGCACAAGGACATTCCACCCACTAGCATGGAAAGTGGACTCACTCTCCTTCAACTGGAAAGGCCTAACAGCATATGCATTCCCACCTCTTCCTTTGATACACAAGGTACTACTAAAAATCAAGGAAGAACGTCCCAAGGATAATCCTGATAGCTCCAAACTGGCCAAGACAACACTGGTACCCACTACTGAAGAGCATGTCTCGAACAATATGTACACAATACCCTGATGCCTTTGATGTTAACTCAGAACAACTACAGCATCATACATCCAAACCTAAAACGCTGCAACTGACTGCATGGAACATCACATAGCAGCAGCTAATCCAGAACTTTCCCAAAGAGTTAAAGACATTATTCTTGAAGCACGCAGACCTTCAACAAGAAGGAACTATGCTGGAAAATGGAAAAGGTTTGTCATTTGGAGTACGGAAAGAGGAAAAGATGTGTCAAACATAGATATGCCTAACATTCTGGAGTATCTGGCGAACTTCTTCATTCAGGCCTGTCCTACTCCTCCATCAAGATACATGCATCAGCTATTTCAGCAGAATACAGCTTTGATCCACCTGTTTTTCACCCTTTGCTCAGGCAGTTCCTCAGAGGAATCAAGAATGTAAAACCTCCAAGGAAACCACCATTACCAGCTTGGGATTTAAACTTTGTGCTAGAAAAGTTGACACTATCACCCTTTGAACCAGCAGCAACAGCAGACCTACAACACCTGTCATGGAAAACTGCTTTCCTACTGGCAATTACTTCAGCAAGGAGGGTTTCAGAACTACAGGCCTTAATGGCAGTGCAACCCTTCCTAATCTTCCACCAAGATAGAGTGTCCATGAGGACTAATCCTACATTTATGCCCAAGGTGGTATCCAGAGTGTCTTTAAACCAGGCAATCCACCTACCTACCTTCTTTCCCAACCCACAAAACAGAGGGAAAGAATACTGCATACCTTGGATGTACATAGTCAGCTACGCTACTACTTGGACAGAACAAAAAATAGCAGAAAGACTGACCAACTTTTTGTAGCCTATGCAACAGGAAGGAAGGAAAAGCTATTTCCAAACAGACAATCTCCAAATGGATAGGAAATTGCATACGATACTGTTACTCCTTCCATGGAAAACCAATTCCACAGAACATAAGACCTCATTCTACAAGGGCAACAGCCACTACCACAGCCTTCTTACAGGAGTGGCAACCAAAGACATTATTGAGGCGGCTACTTGGACCTCCGTGCATACATTTGCCAAGCATTATAATTTGGCTCTATATTCCAGATCCCGAGCAGGGTTTGCCACTGCTGTGCAAAGGGATCCTATTATCACTCAAGACATAAGCAAACATATATTAATAGAAAAGAAAAAACATATTGTTCCATTTACATACATTGTAAATCACACATCTTTTTTTTATCATTACTCCAACTTATCCTAAATTGCTGAATTCCTCCCTTCCCTTAAACCTCATGCCTCCTAATGAGCATTATTCTGCATGTATTGTTTCCACAATTTCCATTTAATTCTATACAATTTGCTTCTTCCCTTTTCTAACGATCCCACTTCCAGTTGTTTTATCTGTTATATAATATTCAATAACTCAAATACAGTTGGTTTAGACTTTGATTTCCATTTTCTAGTAACTTTATTTTGGCAACCAACAAAATTAAACTTAATAAGGCTTTATTGTGCCTAGACAATTCAGATCTTCTCTCCCAGCTCAAAAAATCATATCCTTAGTGACAGCCATTTGCTAAATAATATTTCTGACAGAGTACTCTGTAGAAAATTTTTAAAACTTTTACACACCTAAAAACACGTTCCCTGTTACCCCTTTCTTCTCCATCATACATCTAATACTTGCTGTCTACCTGAAGAAAAATTCTATAAAGTCTGCTTGGGGTATAAAATACCCATGCAAACACTTCCAAACAAAGATCCTAAAGCTTCTGGACTTTGTTGTATACTTGGGTGCCATACATATGTCCTTTCGTTGTTCTCTTGTAAATTGCTTTTCCAGTCTCTCTCTGCAATCTTTCCTAACTTCCTCTGATTGTTATAGGATGTGACGATTGAGGAGAGATGGGCGAAGGCTGCCAGCCTAGTCAAATAGAATTTGATACAGAATTCTATCAACTGTATAAATAAATGTAAAATACAGGCTTGTGTTTTTAAATGTAAGAAAACACTGTAAAATGTGAACTTCGATTGTTGCAACATTGCCATATGCTGTAAGGAAAACCAAGCCAAGTATTTCAAATGTGTCTTTTTAAGTTGAAAAGATCTTATGAATCTCTTAAATGTTTTACAATTCAGCTCCAGTGCGGCTGGATGAAGGTTTCATGCCCATTGTTTAAGGCTAAAGTTTATGCCCATAATTTAGATGTTGAAGGTGCTTTATTGCTCTAGTTTCTGTTAGAATATACATGTGAAATGTTTTCTGTTGTAAGTTTCTGTGCAGGTGTTAGATTGCTAAATAATGCAGTTTGCTTGCCTGGGAAAACCTAAGTGTCAAAATGATGTAATTTGGGGAGGGACCCAGCAAACATGTTTGTTAGTAATGTTTAAAATACTATTTCTCACAAGAGACTGGAAGCATTTTGACTTTGGACATCCAGCTTATCAGCACTCTGCCTTGT